>NC_135782.1:4150713-4213755 GCF_028453695.1 Augochlora pura | reverse complement strand
AACGAAATGAGGGAAATTAATGAAACGAATTGAATAAGTGAAATAAACGAATAAAATAAATGAACGAAATGAACGAAATAAATGAATGATATAAATTAACAAAATGAACGAAATAAATGAATGTTATAAATGAACAAAATGAACGAAACAAATGGAATTAATGAAACAAATGAAATAAATGAACTAAATTAAATAAATGAACTAAACTAAATAAATGAACTAAATTAAATAAATGAACTAAACTAAATAAACGGAATGAGCGAAATCAATCGAACGAAACGAACGGCCCACGGAAAAAAGATCGCCGACAACTTAAATAGACCAGCGAACGCGCGCCTGAGTCTCCGGGCAACTAGAATTGATTTCTCGTGCTTTCGGGTTTAAAGTCGAAGGTTAATTCCACGAATCCGATCCGTCCCCGTCCGCGGGAACGTCCGCTCGCCGATTGTCCAACTTTATTACTCGAGCTTTATCCAGTTTTATCTCGGAGGGTGGAGCGGGGGGGGGAGGCCCGATAAAATACGCGCCAATAAAGTTACCCGATCGCATATCTTCTGTGTGTCTGTCTGTGTGTATGTGTATATAGGTGGTGCTCGGCGGTGGCAGGCGTCATTTCGTGCCGAAAGTGGTCCAGGACCCGGAGGAGCCGGAGAAAGACGGCAGACGATTGGACGGACGGAATCTGATCGAGGAATGGTCGAGGAACCACCGGTTGCGGAACGTCGCCGCGAAATACGTCGCTAACAAGGAGCAGTTCGTGAACGTCGACCCGCGGAAAGTGAACTATCTTCTTGGTAACGAACACAGAACATCGTTCTTCTCTCTTCTTCTTCTTCTTTTTTTTTTTACTGTCGCGTTCATTATCAGCGAATACGAATATAATCCGTGCGAAACGGGTTCGACCGTCGACGATGACGGACGATAAACTTCCGATAAAATTCTGATCGCAGCTTCGTTCGCGGCCGGGAAATTGGCTATACGATCTGTCGGCGAATCTTTTTGCTCCGAGGAATTTAGATACAGTGTGATTCGATTGATTGGACACGCGTTCTTTCGACGCGCGGGAGTAAATGGCGCACCCCGTGGACGTTTTATCGATGAGATATACTTGACTGAATAGTGTAGAAATTGTTGTTAACCCTTTCAAACATTCAAATTATTCTATTTCATTCCGAAATATTTTTTGCAACAACAAGGTTTAGGATCGAAGAAATTGTCAAGTAGTAAAGCTGATAAATTTTACATGCATAAAAATTTATTTTGTTAAATAGAATGGAAACGCGACGAACCAGAAGAATTATTTCAAATTTACAATTAAAATGGCTCCGAGTGCAAAGGGTTAATATATTTATAATATGTTTTCGATTTTTTTTTCTTCTCGGGTGTAGGATTAAGGAAACGCCAATGGATTCGTCTAAAATTAGAGAATCGCCAATTAAACGTTCCAGCTTTCCTCAGTTTTCGTATCGCACAGTTTGAGGTTAGAAATTACTTTTCTAAGTTCTTCCGCGCCAGTGGCGCCGTTCCTCGCGCGTCCGACCCTTGGCGGCGCGTATACGAAGCTTTCATATTTATTTTTTAACTATCAACTATGATAGTTAAGAGTAGTATTAACTATAATAATTAAAACACCTTCAGATGTGTCTTAGTAATTTATACATTTCACTCGTAGTGTAGAAATTGTCGTTGACGTGTCTATTTCTTTAACTGTCAATTGTATGCTGAAAGTATGCTGAACGTGTCCACGCTATTGGTTAATAGTAACGCGATGAACGTCCGTTCGGAGAGTAAGGATAATACCAGATCACTTCATTATATAACGTGGATTAAATAACGCGGTTTGCGCATCATAGATCTCGACAATTAACCGCCGCGTATTATTGCATTAATCCTTGAATGCGATTAGCTGTTGGAGTTAGGTTGCCCTAATTGTGATCGGCATGACGTTCGCGTTAGAGATCACGCACTCGCCATCGATTATACAGGGCGTTCCATTTGTCTTAGTCGATTTATATATTCAATTTATTTTTAAATTATTCAGAAATTTGTTGTTAGAATGATCTGATAGGCGAGAGTGAAGAATGTTGTTGTTTATGTTCCTTGAATATTGTTAACGATAAAAGAGAGGTTTAAGGTGTTTCAGATAAATGAAACACCCTGTAGAACACTCATAGTGAAGTGAAATTCAGGAGGAATTATGTTTGGTGATCTATTTTATATTTCGAGTAATGATACTTTTGTTATTATTATAGATTTTTATATTTTTCTTCTTTTTATTATAATTATTATTGTAATAAAATTATTGTCATAATAATCAAATAATAATTACAATTATAATTATGATAATACTTATTTTGAAAATAACCTAACTTCATTTCTCACTTTTCATCCTTGACTGCAGTAACATTATTCACATAATAATTGCTATTATTACAATAGAAACTATAAATTAAAATCTCCTAAACAGTGTCACAATTGTTATCGCATATCAATATATTTTTATTTCCACTTTCCAAAAGCAACCCTTAAATATCGCAATTTCAATAGAAACAGTTAGGTCGCCTTCAGAATAGACGTATTTTAATAAATGTTTTAATTAATATATTTAAACAAAACAACGTGTCAACAATGCTGTTTTGTTTCGAAAATAATCCCGCGTCGGCTG
Organism: Augochlora pura; assembly: GCF_028453695.1. Classification (NCBI taxonomy): domain Eukaryota; kingdom Metazoa; phylum Arthropoda; class Insecta; order Hymenoptera; family Halictidae; genus Augochlora; species Augochlora pura. Next base: position 4,211,090 of record NC_135782.1, on the reverse strand, counting down.
TTTTGTTAATCCATTAACGTCGAAATCATTTAAGCGTCTCGAGCAATCATATTTCATGAAACACGTTGCAGAAAGTTTTCAAACTGGTTCAGTCGAATTATTAATATCTCTGATACCGCGGGAGCGTATAATCATTTTCATAAATACAACTTTATAGCGGACGCTTAGAGCTTGCCAGTTCCGTGAAATTAAATAACCGGGGGCACAGCCAGTTCCGAAGCTGCTTAAACAATTATTGTATTTTGCTCTTAGAATTCGCTAAAATTCCTCACTTTATTATAACAAAGTTCGAGCAATAGTTCGTTTAAAGAATTTTTGTAAAAAAAGTTTTATTCAACTTCGAACGATTTTTATTGTAACATTTGTTAGGATATAGAGATGATCGTTGTTGAATTTTTTTAAGTTAAACAAAAACGCATTTTAGATAAAAAAAGATAAGAAGAAGACAATATTTATTTAATTTTCTCATTCCACGCGATAGCAAAATTAAAAAATAGTATTCCAATGTTCGCTATACTGTTTCCTTTATTATTTCAAAAAAGTTCAGTTCTAAGAAAGTTATTTTTAATAATTGTCCAAACATAACAAAAGTAACTATATGTGCTTGGCCAAGGAATTAATTAATTCTCAAAAGAATCCGATAAAAAAGAGCGTCGTCGTTACTTCGACGTAACTAAAAATCGTCGGACCATAACCGCAATACGGAAAAATCCTCCTGAAATTCACTTACGGCCGCGACGGTGTCGATCGTCTAGGGGCGAGCACGGGATCGATAAAAGTTGTACCTGAAAGTTTTCGGTGGCTCACCCGGTTTCACACGGCACAGCGGTGTTTCGATGATTTTTCCAGGACTGTTCTCCTATTCCCACATGGACTTCGACGTCGACCGAAACACGAACGGGTCCGGCGACCCCTCGCTGGCCGAGATGACTATAAAGGCGCTCCGCGTGCTGGCGAAGGATCCCGAAGGATATTTCCTCTTCGTCGAAGGTACGTACACGAGCAAAAGAATGAACTCCGGTATATCCGCAACGGAACAGCATCCCCCTCCCCCACCCTCGATGCCTTAGAACTGTGATTCACTGTTCGCGATGATTTATCGGGGACCGCCGCCGCCGCCGCAGCTCCTCGAGAGAAAGAAAAACATTAAACGGTCTCGAGATTTTTGCCGAGAAATATTAAATCGCTCGCGCGTACTGTCACGGCGCCTACGCGGACGTACCGCGACCGATGAATTATCGCGGCCGACTAAAATAGAACGCGGCCCGCGCCGCGAAGGTACACGATGTATTTTCTTCCCGGTGGATACACGCTTCCGGTTCTTATCGCGGTTTCTTTCCTTGATACGTCGCTTGTCCATCGCCGAGGAAAGTAGTACTTCCGTGGGCTAGTTTTACGATAGGTTTCTTGCTTCGAGTAACAGTGTAGGATGTGGCTGATACTATACGTAATAGGCTAATACTGTACAACATTATTATTACACTATATAATTGGCTAATACTATACACAATAGGCTAACACTATATAATTGGCTAATACTATATATTAGGTTAATACTATATATTAGGTTAATATTATATAATTCGGCTGATACTATATAATTGGGTTAATTTTATATAATTAGGCTGACACTATATGATATTTATACGTATTTGTTAATATTTGACACTAGGTTCACGGAGCTTTCTTGTATACCTATTTCGTTCAAGAATGTCCAAGAATGTTCAAAATGGTCCAAGAATGTTCAACAAATTTCAAGAACATAACCTAGACATAACCTCCAAGAAAATTCAAGAATGTCCGAGAATATTAAAACATATCCAAGGATGTCCAAAAACATTCAAAAATAACCAAAAATGTCTAAAAACATTCAAAAATAACCAACAATGTTTAAAAATATCCAAGAATCACCAAAAACATTTAAAAAACGTCCAAAAACACTCAAAAATCTTCTAGAACATTCAAAAACCTCCAAGAACATCCAAAAACATTCAAAAACGTCGAAAAACGCTAAAGAATGCTCGAAATCGTTCAAGACCATCTAAAACAGCGTACAGTTTAATATTCTCGTAATTCAAATATTTAGCGAGAACGTGATTGAGGTTGATGCCTCCTGGGAGAGCGTTGCGAATAGGGAAACGCGAGATTCTTGCTCCGAGATTGAGTCAGCAGTACGTATACTGCGGGGTTTATAGCTTTACCGCCCCCTGGTAACCAATATGTACATCTTATGTTCTTGCGTCGTCGCGGAAAACGTCCTCTCTCTCTCTCTCTCTCTCCCCTTCTCTCTCTCTATCTATCTCTCTCTCTCTTTTTCTCTCTTCCCTGCAAAAATACACCCATTTTTTTCGTCTTCCCTTTTCCGGCCTTGTTCCTCGTCTACGAAAAATCCGCTGATTCAACCGTGGCTTTATATGTATAGTATACGTACCATCCAACTTGAGCACGCCCCGGTGGACAAAAATTGTGGAACACACTCGAAAAATTACCAGAATAAGAACGCGACGTTAACCTTTTGCACAAGAAGACGACGGTATTGCGCGAGGAACAGAAGCATTTTATTTTATGGAACGTCTTCTGGAATTAGGCGAGCTGTTTAAGGAATTCTTATGGGCAATGGGGGTAAATGGGATTGAGGATTGGAAATTGGCTTTTTGGGGGAGACTGTTGCTGGTTCTATTTAGTGGAATATTTGATTGTTGATATATTGATATGTTCAAGTATAGTTAATGATACTAATTAATGATACTAATAATACAAATTATACTAATAATTATACCAACAAAACATCGTAGCAATTATGCTAACAACGCCAGCAATACAACTCATAAAATTAACATTAATAAAATGAATAAATAATAAAATAAATGGAAAAGAAATAATAAAATAAACATCATTTTCAATGCAAATAAATTGTCACTAACTCTACATCGAAAACGAAGTATTTTTTCTCACGACCATAAGCTAATTAACAAAACCGATCAAAATGGATAAAAATCATTTCAAAAAACATCGTCGATCTAAAAATTACATTTTCGATCACGCGTCGTCCATATTAAAAATTCAAATTCGCGACAGCGCGCGGTTACAAGAAAACAGTACAATTTTTTGTCTACGGTGTGAACGTCAAAAAAGGTATAGTATAGTAGAATGAGAGACGCGCGGGCGGAATTTTCGGAATTCCTGTTCGGCTGCGATTTTCGCAGGCGTTTCGGAAAAAAACGCGTGCTTTCCAATTAGTGGGGAATGCGAACGACCCCCCCCCCCCCCTCCACCCCCACCCCCCGCGCGGCGTTCGAAAAAACGCTCGTGCCACGGCGAAGATGAAACCGTTTAGAAAAATTGTAGTTCGGATAGTAAAGTGTCGCGGTGTTTGTCAGCCGCGCTAGCCCCCCCCCTGCCCCTACCTCTACCCCGCGCACCCCCGATCGATTGTTGAATCCCGGGAACTACCGCCGCCCGCGCGTATCCGCGTTGTAATTTTGATCCTCTGTAAACCAATCGCCTTTTCGGCTCGCGAAACTGTGATTAAATCCGCGGCCCGCGAATCCAATTCCGCTCGCGTAGAATTTCCAACGTTGCCGTAATGTTTGAAAAAAACGAAACGCGGGGGCAGGGAGCGGCCGCAATGATCCGGATTTTTCCGCGGAGAAAAAAAGAAATCATTCGAAATGCACGCTCGCCGTTTCGAAATGCAGCGTGCAAAGCGCACGGTTTAGAAATGAAACGGACTGTTAAAACGAGACGCTAGTCGACTAGTTTTGAGACTATAGTTTTGTTTCATCTTTTGTCTGCTGTGCGTTTTTATTTTACTTAATATTTATTGAATGATGACTTTGAGTTTGGTGAAGTTGAAGGTTCAATTTTGAATAGAATTTTTGAAGTACTGCAATTTGCTATATTGTTGTAACATAACATAAATATAATATATAACTAATACAAACTAATATTGCCAAGGTACATTAATATTATTAATATTAAAATCTATATTATCAATATTAAAATCAATATTAAAAATATTAAAATCAATATTAAAAATATTAAAATCAGTATTAAAAATATTATTATTTCTTTTTATCATTATCTTTTCTTATTACATAATAATTATCATCACTTACAATTTCGTTCGCATATCTTAATAAATTTCCTATCCCGTTCAAACTATCAAATAATATAATATTAACATAAATAGTTCCTCCATTTTTAAACAAAATGCGACCGTACGCCTGACGTTACACGGATTACAAGTTAATCTATCAAAAGAAACGATAAGTGTCTTTTTCCCCCGAAGCTCCATTCGGAATTATTCTACAAAAGGATCGGACCCGGTTATATTTGTCTTGTACAAGGGTAGTTAGGTTGAAATCCGTTCCAGGTTAGGTCCGAGTTAAACCTGGCTTAAGTTTCTTCTGCGATCCTCTCTCTCTCTCTCTCTCTCCCTCTCTCTCTCTCAAACCCATCCTTTTACCATCTTTCGCAGTTCTTTCGAATTTTCTCACGCATCCACCCCCGGCTTTCTTTTTCTCTTTCTCTCCTTCAATAATCTCTGTCTCTTTATTCGACTAGGTTTCTCTTCGTTTCCTTTCTCCAACCTCTTTTCGAGGATCACGCAATTAAATTCTTCGTGTTAGCATTTAATTGAATTCCTATCGATCACGGCGAACACGTGACTCTCAAGCTGTTTCTCTCGTTTGTCTCGGATATCTTCTTTATTTATTCGATGTTATCAGTGTATAGTGTGTGCAACTACGAGTCAAAGTAATTTAAATAATTTAATATATATAATTATTGATAACGCTTTTATTTCTTGGTTAAAGAACGCGAGATATTTATATTAAACGGTGGACGAAATTTTTATATAACCTAAAATTTACGTAACCTAACATAACCTCATAAAATTTTAAACGGTGGACAAAACTATATCCGTTCGAAAAACTTTCATTTTACCAAAGAATTTGCAGTTTCGGTGAATGTGGTGGGGAGGCAAAGTGTAATTGCAATTTCGAAAAGTGGCATATAAACCATGCGCTACGGTGTACTATGAACTATTTATTCATGTTCACATGTGAAAACTGAATAGATATCGCGAACTTCGATAGTTCGCTCTTCATACGGTATTATTACAGAACAAACCAACCACTTCGCTGATTAGTTTTCGAACCGTTTCTATTAAAACTAGACTACGGCTTTCAACTAAGAATTGCGGAACTGCGTTTGATTTCCTTTTCGCTACAATTAATTTCATCTTCGACAAACTAGACAAATTTATATTTATTACAAAGTAAAAAATGTGAAAGGATACGAAACTTTGAGATAAATATAATATTAGTAATAATATTACTATTAATATCAATATTAATAAAAAATATTACTATTAACGTAGATATCAATAATAGTATTAATATTAATTTCAATATCAATAACAATAGCAATAGTAATATCAATATAAATATCAATAGCAATATCAATAATAATGTTAATATTTATCGTATAAAGTATCTTAAAATTTCTTATCCTTTCACTTTCTTTAATATGTGATAAATATAAATTAATAATTAATTTTTACTAAACAATACACACTAACTTCTATCACTCTTTCAGCTCGCTTATTTCCAATTAAAAAATGCAATAAAAATTCCACGTACATACATAGTAAATCACGCTTTAAAACATTACCATAATGATTGGACAACGCGCTATACTAGCCCCGCAACCCTAATTCCGAAGATCCGCCGGGGAAAGAAATTGAGTTTTACAAGGGAGATTTGTAGATGCCGTCGCGCGACAAGTTCTTATCTAAGGGAATCCGTCGAGCCAGTGGCGCAGGCGCGCCGGTTTATCCGGATCCGAAATTCGGATTTTAATCCGAATAATCTAGGCGGAAGAGGGGTGAAAGGGTGGGATGAGGATGGTGGGCCGTCGTGGTCCGACGAGAGTTACGTTCTCCGCGGCGTTAATGCGCCCGACGTACTTTACGCCGGCAATCGCGAGCGCCTGTTAAAGTCCTCTCGTAAACCTTTTACACGCATTTCGCCGTTCCGGCTACGCGCTTCTCGAGGCGAGAAATTCCCGCCCGGCCCCGCACGTACGCGCGGGGAACACGCTTTTCGGTAGCGGGCTGCTGTGCGCAGAAATGCGCGCGAAGAGAGAGCACTCTGTCACGTTACAATATAGTCTATGGTTGGAGTCACGTTTTCGCGACGAATTTTTTGACACTGCCGAATGACGACGCTAAAAATGTTAAGTGACGGTATAATATTCTTTATAATCATTATAAAAATGATTAAAAAAGACTATTTTTCGAAACTGCGCTTTTCAGTCTAAGTTATTTGAATTATGTCATTTTTCGCCCGATCTTTTGGATGGCTTTTGCATTTCTTGAAAAATTATATTCACACTGGCATTAACAATATGGCGAGACACTATATATGAAAAAAATTAATATTACGATAGTGATACTGAAACTGATAGTATTCATTTCTGGCAATATTTACGATGGTTTTTGGATTTCTTTAAAAATTATATTTATACTAAAACATAAATAATAAAACAATATAGCAAAGCACCACTGTATAGAAAAAAATGCATATTATGATCGAAGCTACCATAGTACTCAATTATAGCAATTTTTTGAATGGCTTTCACACTCCTCTAAAAAATAACATTTACCCCTGTCATGTCGCAATATAGCGAGGCACTACACTATAGACAAAAATGTATCCACACATCTGTAGCAACAGATGTCGCCACAACTCTTCGTCGTTCCGCTCCGCGTGGACGCTGCAACGTCAGCCGGTCGACGTCGGCGTTGTTTGCTTCCGGTTAGCTTTGACCGGTTTATGGTAAGAGAGTAACTGCGTCGGCCCGGATTAATAAAGCACTTGACGACGGAAGAGATTGGGCGACAAAATATTGGACTTATAACGCGCCGCGCCGTTCCGCCGTATCCGGCTAAAACCGAATACACCGGGTAATTTGTTATGAAATACTGCCACTATGGGGGCACTACTGCACACCTTTCCCGCGCGCGATACATGCCTCGTTGTTTTTGGAAATATCGCTTTTTGTCCGCTCGAGAGTGGCTTTAAAAATATCGTATAATCGCTCGGAATGTTCATTCACCGTTCACCGTTGCTGTCGTTTATTATAGGAAGTTGTTAATATCCTCTTGTAAAATAGCAATTTATGTATATCGAATTAACCTGTTTGCAAATTTTATTTTTGGTTATATTTTATACAGTTTATGTTATGTTAATATATTGAGAATGTTAGTATTAATAGTTATTATTAATTATTAATATTTTGTTATTAATAGCTATTATTAGTTATTAATATTTCGTTATTAGTAGCTATTATTAGTTATTAGTAGTTATTAATATTTCGTTATTAATAGCTATTATTAATTATTAATAGTATTAGTTATTAATATTATTGAATTATTAACTACCGGCCTCCAGTAATGTTTGTTGCAGAAATATTAAATTATGCTATGTTAATTACATATTTAGACTATCCAACAAACGTATAATTATAATTGCGTATAAAATATCCACTGGGCGATCACGTATTAAATTGTTTACAGGTAAACATAAATATGTGAATTCAAGTTTTAATTAAATAAGATATACTAAATAACTAAATGGTGACTAAAACGTATAAAATGGTTAATTATATTTGCAGTACAGTCTTCTACTTATCTTTATTTAAAAAAGCAATTTTTCACTAATATCGATTAATATTATAAACAATAGAAATTCTGCAATAATTTACTATATTTTCCTTAATACTTAAATCTTGCTCTTTTTTATTTTTCTGCACCATAACCAGCATGGCGCAGCACAGAAAAAACGAAAGAAACGTTCGATCGAGGTCTTAAAATTAATCGCGCTATTTTTTTATCGTCTTACTTCAACAATCTCCAATTTGGCTTCGATATTGTTTGATTCGCGACAGCAAAAACTGTGCCCCAACTTGTAGAGTTTCGGAAATCCGGCGCGATGGCCTTTTCTTTTTTTTATGTCCCCGCCGGCAGTAAATAGCCGGCCATTTAAAAAGTTTTACCGGCGTTGCTCCCGAAGTGGTCGGAATTTAGCTGCGGCCCGATGGTATAGCGATCATGGTAAAAAAGTTTGCGATTTACAATTCTTCGAAGAATCGTAGCAAATGTAAATCCCGGCGAAAGCCCGGGTTCCAGGGGTTGGCGCGGGTTCGGTTATCGGGCTTTAAAGGGGGGGGGGCCGATATAAACGGTGGCCGAAAATGGTGCACTTAAAAATTTGATGGGTGCTTTAACGCGTCCACGCCCTCGATGCGCCTGATAAATTGCGTCGACGGCCGTAAACAAATTGTACATCGTAACGTTTGAACACGGGGTTTAATATTTAAAGCCGGCGACTCGCGACGACGGGAGCGAAAAGGGGTTGTTTGGCGAAAGTTTTACTTTGTTTGCCTAAATTTTTTAGGAAAATACGCGGATCGAACCATTTTTTTATAAATAAATATTAGAAGAAAGAGAGGAAAAATGTTGCAAAGGTTATTGTAATTTATATGTCTTTGATGAATTATACATATTAAAAGTAACAGTAATATTATAATATAGCATAACATAATAATTATTTAATTATTTCGATTAATATCGAAACGATAAAAGTATTAAATAGTAATTTATATGGTTTCTCATTTTTTAATCAAAATTTACTAAATAATTCTCAAATAATTCTCAATTAATTTTCTAAGCCTGGTCGCGTCACTTTTTCAAATAATAACCAAGAAGAACAATAATACAAATTTTATTAAGCGTCATAAATACCGTCGCTCCCTCGAATAATAATGTATACCATTTAATGTTACTTTTCCATTTGTAGAAAAGCATTTGCAACGTTCCAAATCACGATAACGGGCGAACATATTCCCGGAATACAAATATTCGCTTTCAACTTTACGCGCGTGCTTTAGTTACGCGCGGTAAAATATCATTTTTATACGCGCCGCGTACATTTGACACGCGTGTCACGTACATTACGGAAATCCCTACGCGCTATATATATATATGTATATATATAATAGCCGCGATACATTTAAAATGTAGATTCGTATTAAAATTTTGTTGAAATCTAAAATTCATTTGCGCCCGCGGATTTGCATGGCAAACGATATCCCGAACATAAATGATCATGAGGAATAATTTGTCTGTCGGACAGGGGGCGAGGCGCCGTTTCCTATTTAACAAATACCATGACCTTTTCTTTCGTATTTATATTTTAATGGTGGGTGCAATTGGGATTTTTTTTTTATTTTTAATTTAAGAGAATATTTTCAATTATTGTTATATATTTGAACGAGGGTGTATATATTTCGTGTTAAGATTGTAGATGTTGTGTAATTGTCGAGCATGTAAATCATATTTTTGGAGTAAATGTACGAGCTATGTTATTTATTGCATTATTAATACTGTATAATTTGCTATATAATTTTATTTTTATTTCATTTATTCGCTATATGTAAACTATATCACTGTACAATTTACTATAGAATTAATACTATATACTATACTATTGATACTATAATTTACTGTATAATTAATATTGTAAAATTTACCATATAACTAATACTGTAAAATTTATTGTACATATAACTAACACTATACAATTTACATAACTAATTACATAACTAACACTGCTTAATTTACCAAATAACTAACCCTATATAACAATATAATGTAATCAACTAACACCACATAATATTCCATATAATAAACCTAAAACTAAAAATTGCATTAACTCGTTCTCGAAAATCTTTCATCGTCATAATCAATTTTTTACCTGGCCGATTTCCTTGCACCTCTATCGCTTAATTGTTAACACTAACAAACGACGCCTCGGTGACGTTAACTAGATACCATAGACCAGTATAACCGCAGCGTAGTCTCTTTTATCACGGCTTCAAAAAACGCGAGCTTGCCGGCTCTTTTTATCAAAGCAAATCGTGAATTAGAAACGGTCAGAATTAACAGCGGCGACGTCTCGCGGCGGAAAAATCGGAAGCGGATTCCGCGTCGCTTTCCAACGTCTTCTTCCTCCTTCTTCTTCTTTTTTTTTATCTGTTCGCTTTTATCTGTCGACATTTTCCTGCCGGCACTCCTGAACATGTTGACGGAAGTGGGCACTCGACGCGGCGCGCGGCAACGATAAGATATCGCGGAACGAACAGAGACAGATCCCAGCATCCTCGGGCCAGATATTTTTTTGTTCGACGAGTTCGCGTCGTGAGCACTTGAACACGGCTACCGACGAATGGCGTCGTTCTCCACCGCGGGATCCTCGCTTTTATCTGGTGTTAAATTCGGTTAATTTTCCGCCACGATTCGCCGCGTGTCGTCCACGTTTCTCCGCGTGTCCTTTTTTACGCTTTGTAGACGTTGACAAGTGATTTTGGTAATTAGGGTGATTATTAAGATTAGGAGCTGAGTTTAATTGGACAGCAAAGTAGAGTTAATTAAACCGTGATTTAGTTTATAATTTATTTTAATATAGGATATATAGGTGATTTATTTCTATGTATAGTTATGTATAGTTAGATAATTTGTTTATATTCGCCTTTATTTATGCTTACATATATTTAGGTAATTTATTTATATTTATTTTTATTTAAGTTCACATATATTTAAATAATTTGTTTATATTCCTTTTTATTTATATTCACACGTATTTATTTCGCAACTGTAAAAAGAATGCTCGATTAAAATCGTAATAATTAATGCACTATCTCCACAATATAATTTCTAAAATACATTAAAATATACTTATAATAGTTAATAAATTATTGAAATACAAAAACAAATCTAAACCATCTTCTTTAAAAATTACCTCAAAAATGAGCCAAAAGGCAAAGTTAACCATAATATACTTAAAAATGTTAACACTTGATAATTAAACTGTTTTAAAACTGTTGAACAATTTAAAACCATTAAACTATTTAAAACTATTAAAAGAGAAAATTATTTCTAAATGTATAATCGAACATCATTCGCAAAATTAGACGTTGCAACCGCAGAATTTTCTAATACACTTACTATAGTCTCCGAGTAAAAGTTCGAAGAATTGCAGTGCCGGGAATGGATCGGCCGGCTAATAGCCCGTTTAGGCGAACTAATAAGCAGCGAGGCACTACCATAAATCGGTTGAACGTTGCGCCGGGCAATTCGGCATCAGAAATTGCTGGCCGGAAACGCGACTATGTTCGTGAGACATGGTGGAAGTTGGAAACTCAATAACCGAAGGACCAGAAGTCGGTAGCCGAGTCTTAGTCGACTTGCGACAAGAGAGTGCAAGAGAGAGAGAGGAAGAGAGAGAGAGAGAGAAGGTGTGCTTGATGCGTCCTCCCGGTCCTGGAACCGGCGACCCGAGCACTGTGCCAAAATCTGTCAGCGGGAGAGATGCATTTTCCAGTTGCCATCCGGGGAGAGCAACAGTTGTCGCGCCCCGGGAAACTTCGGCCACCGGATGTATATACTATACATATAGATTTCGGACGGCGATCGCAAGCTGCGCCCGTCCGACGTCGCGACCGGATGATACACGGCCGACGGAGACGCTTGACCCTCCGTTAACGGCCGCTTGTGATATCCGATATCACTCGGATAATATTCTAAGGATACTCGATTGTACTCAATAATGCCTTGTGATATTCAATATTACTCGAGCAATAGTCAGTGATATTTTAGGGATACGCGATTGTACTTAACGATGCTTTGGGGTATTTAATGTTACTAGGATGATAGTCAATGATGTTCTAATGATACTGAGTAGGATAAACGATGCTTAGTGATATTGAATGCTACTCGCATGGTAGTCAGTGATATTGAATGACACTCAATGATACTTAATGTTACTCTAATTATAGTCAATATTATTTTAATAATAGTCAATGATATTCAAAGGCTACTTAATGTTACTAGAATGATAGTCAATAATATTCTAATGATACTCAATGGTACTCAATCATGATCAATGATATTCAAAACTACTAGGATGATAGTCAATGATATTCTAATGATACTGAGTAGGATAAATGATGCTTAGTGATATTGAATGCTACTCGCATGGTAGTCAGTGATATTGAATGACACTCGATGGTACTCAATTATATTTAATGTTACTCTAATTATAGTCAATATTATTTTAATAATAGTCAATGATATTTAATGTTACTCTAATTATAGTCAATATTATTTTAATAATAGTCAATGATATTCAAAGGCTACTTAACTGTACTCAATGATGCTTAGGGGTATTTAATATTACTAGGATGATAGTCAATGATATTCTAATGATAACCAATAGTACTCAATGTTGCCGAATGATATCCAGTATTAATTTAATGATAGTCAATTATATTCTAATAATATTCAATAATATTCAATTAATATATTAATATAGTCAATAATGATCAACAATATTCTAATTATAGTTTATGATAACCTAATAGTAGACGATGATATTCTAATCACAGTCAATGATTTCATAATAGATATAAATAGCGATAATCTTTAATATTATTAATTTTGATCATTGATTCAATTACAAGTAATTACAAATATGAGAATTTAATTTATAAAATAGAGAATCTTAATGACGAGAAGGTGTAAAAACATTTCTCATATTTCGCAGAATAGTCTTTTTCTTTTTAAATTCAAGAATCAATATTTTATATATTTTATCAATATTAACAATGAACGTATTAATATTAATATCCACGCAAACCCATTCTATCGAGTAAATAGTAATAAACGGAACAACGCGGATATTTAATTAACTGCAACTGCGTTTCTGTGTGCTAATATTCTTATTGAATAATATCCGCGTAGCACGGAACATCGTAGACCGACGTTTCGCGATATTTCATTCGTCCACGACGTCCAGAGAATATCTTCTCGCCGGGCATCGAATACAAAGGAAGCTCGCGTAATTGGCTAATGAGTTATAGCTTTCGCCGACTAATAATTGGCAAGTTAGATTTAATTACGGCGCGCAGCCGTGAAAGCGTGTAATCGCGAAACTTTCGTTGCGCCCGTCATTGCTGGGGGGGCCGCGCCGTTCGGATATCGATTACGATACCGGTTAACACACCTTCGATCGTTAATTAGAGAGGCAAATATTGAAAACGCTCGGAACCCGGGGAATTCTCTTCTAATTACAACGGAATGAAATTTATCGATTAACGACCGGACGGCAAATAGATACGGGAACTTGTTACATGGAAACGCGGGGGCTATTGATTCTGTTCAGGCAATATTTGTTTGGTTAGAAAATACTTGGATTACGGTGGATTCGTTAAAAATGCACGCGCAGTTGTTCGCGGAGTTCGCGGGATTGTAACAAGTTTTGCAACTCGGCTCGCTCCGCGATGCCCCCGTTAAATAAGATATTATTACTGTACTTACCGCATTTAATCTTAACCGCGAAGTAATTATGCATGTAACCAGGGAGGGGGTGGGGTTGGGGGGAGAGGATTTCTTGCAAGTCTGCTTCGAGAAGTTCGAGGTTACAAGTTGCTGACCACGTTCAATTTTGGAAACCTGGTCCCAATGGGCGATTAATCATAAATAACCGACCGGCAAAACCTGACTAAACTAACATTCAAGAGAACATACGGTGTTTGAGTGGATATGATACTTGGTGGTATATTACTACTTCGGTGGTCCTCGATGATACTCGATGATACTTAATGATATTTCAATGTTATTTCGTTGATAACGAATGATATTCAAGGTTATCTCGATGATATTGAATGATATTCAAGGTTATTTCAATTTGAGAATCAATGATGGCGAATGTTAGTTGATGACATTCTAGTGATGTTTAATGATACTTAATGATATTTCAATGTTATTTCGATGATAACGAATGATATTCAAGGTTATCTCGATGATATTGAATGACATTCAAGGTTATTTCAATGAGAATCAATGATATCGAATGTTAGTTGATGACATTCTAGTGATGTTTAATGATACTCAATGATACGTGATTATATTCAATATTGCTCCAATGGTGGTCAATTTTATTCTATGGTACTCAATAGTATTTAGTGATGTTTAATTATATCCAATGTTACTCGAATGGTAGTCAGTAATATTTTAATGATAGTCAATGATGTTAGAATGATACTTAATACTGCTCAATGATACTTAATGATACACAATGATACTCGATGATTCTCAACGATTCTCAATGATCCTAAATGATCTTCAATGATTGTTAACGATTCTCAGTGATCCTAAATGATCCTAAATGATCCTAAATGATCTTCAATGATTGTTAATGATTCTCAGTGATCCTAAAGGATCCTAAATGATCCTAAATGATCTTCAATGATACTCAACGATCCTCAGCGATCTTCAATGATTCTTAATGATTCTTAATGACTCTCAATGATCCTCAATGGTCCTTAATGATACTCAATAATCCTCAATGATCTTCAATGATCCTCAATGATCCTCAACGATTCTCAATAATTCCCAATGATCTTCAATGATCCTCAATGATCCCCAATGATACTCAATGATCCTCAATGATCCTCGATGATACTCAACAATGCTTAAAAAACGAATAACATTTCCAAAACCAAAATCTCACATAAACCTTAAAAAACAAATTTCCCATCCCAAACAACAACAAAAATTAAAAAACCACCAAACAATACAAATTCGAGTAATCCACGCGGACAATCCATGAACCAGTCTCCCTACAAAACCAACAGCACGCCGCTCGATAAAATGATCATCTCCCGGTGGTAAATAAAGCAGAGAGTCGCCAAGAAGACCGAAAGAAAGGAAACAGCGAAACAGGAAAACGAATTTCCCGGGGCCCATCGAACTTTCTATTCCCCCTTTAAATTGCCACTCTGCGCGTAAAATCACGTTCCCCGTCTCTGGCGAGCGTGTGTGCGGCGCGCTGCGAGCGAACGCTTCTTCGACGATGGCACACCTCGCCTTTGAAAATCGAGGCTCCGACGAAGCGTGTTCGACGTGCACGCGGAAACGTAGCTCAACGCGGACGGACACAATATTTGCGAACAAACTCGACCAGTCAACCATCAGCGTTTGGGATGGACAGGCGCCGTCTGGTCGGTTGCGAGGTTAGGAACTCGGTTCGGACCTTTTAGCCAATGCCTAAGACGGTGTTGGGGGGTGGACTATTTCTCCGCAAGCAAGTAGCCTGATTACACGGAACGACCCGCTGTTAAAGGGACAAGGATACCAGGGACGGATGCCGATCCGAAGATATTCATAGAGCACCCGCGGCTCCCTACGATGCTCCGACGATCTCGATCGTCGTCGGCCTATTCACCGTCCAACTTCGAGTCGCCCCGGCACCGAAGGAGTTTCGCCGACTCGTTCGGACCGCGACGGTCGTTCGGTGGCTCGATAATTGAATCCGGGATTCTTGCGGGTCGTTCTGAATAATTAGCGTTAACTGTTACGGCTGCGGTCCCCCCTATCTCGGCCCCCCCTCACCCTGGCTCCCGCTAATGCTGATGGCGCTCGTTTTGTTCTTAGGATCCGCCGGATCTCCGCCGGCTCTCTCTACCCTCTCCCCTCTTTTTTGTTGTTGCCCGCTTTACCGCCGCGATATCGCCGCCGTGTACGGAACAGCTTAACGAGACTCTCGTTCCACTTTGTTAACAATTTGCTACGGCAAATAAATACAATTACGCTCCCCTCCCCTCCCCGGGGGGGCCGTTTTATTCCAACGTTTCTCCCTCCTTGAATCATTACACCGTCGTTCCGTTGCTAACGTTCGAATCGCTTCCCCCTCCCCCTCCCCCTGGCCCGCGCGCGCGATAATGCTTGTTCCATCGATTACCAACCCTTTCTTCTTTCTCCTCCCCCTTCTTTTTTTTTCGTCTCGCCCGGCTTCTTTTGTGCGCGGGCTTTTCGGCGAAGTTTTATCGAACGCGCGTACATTAAGGTGGCGGCGATTTACGACGGTCCGCGAACGTATTTGCACGGTTTTGCGGTGGCCGATCGGTTGCTCGGCTATCGGAGTCTTGCGCGGAAGAGGATCGCGCGATGCCGTTGCTTTGGGTTTCGGATGCCGTTTTATTTGCTGCGATGGCGCGGGGGGTAGTTTGTCTAAGGTTTAACAGCGTTGTTTGATACTTTGGGGGATGATTGAAATTAATTGTGATTTTTGTGATAATTGTGATTTTTGACGGAGCTTTGATGGAGGGATGAATATTGGAGATTATGTGTTGCTTTGAAAAATTCTTTTGTTAACCCTTCGCACTCGAGTGGCGTCGCTGAAGCGACAATGGAAATTGTTGTAGAATTAACAAAATAATGCTGACATTGTTAAACACTGTTTTAGTTGAAAGCGTAACAGTTTTACGTGTCACAAGACATAGTCTCGTATGCGCAAATTATACTAAGTTAATTAAATTATACTTATACTACAGCTGGTCAAATTAGGAATTTTAGCAATTATTACAGTTATCACAGTTATTATAATTAGTACGGTCATCACAATTATTACAATCATTACAATCATCACAGTTATCACAATTATCGCGATTATTAAAATTATCACAATTATAACAATCACTAGAATTATCAAAATTATTACAAAAATAATTAAAACAACAAATAAACCAACAGTCATACCTCTGGCCTCTTATCGCAATTTTCACAATTTCTATCATTTTTATTTCTCAGAAACCCTCACGGTAATTAAGTTCCACCCCTAATTAAGTTCGCCATCGCTCAGGATAGTGGTCGCAGAAAATGGCGGCGGTCCGTTGTCCGTGAGATCGGTCGAGCACATATCGCCGATGCTACCGACCATGCTGGTTCCCTAATTATTTCGTGCGTCGCGCGGCACCGGTTGCGCGGTATCGTCGCCAAGCATAATTCGCGAATGATGTATTCCGCAGGTGGTAGAATCGACCACGCGCATCACTATAACAACGCTTATCGAGCACTGGACGAAACACTGGCGTTGGAGGAAGCGGTCAGGGCTGTAATGAAGGAAGTCGACCTGTCGGAAACGCTGCTCGTCGTGACGGCGGATCACTCGCACGTGCTCACGCTCGGCGGCCTCGCAACGCACCGCGGGAATCCCATATTCGGTAAGTGACACGACGAACCACTGTTCTCGCCTCTAACGCCTATCTCATCGTCGAGTATCGTCGCGACTATTAACGGGTACATGCGCGTTTTAATGCGCGACGCTTGTCCTTACGTTGCACCGACGGACTTTGCTCGTTAAGGGAGAATCCGTCGACGGTAATTTGTCAGGGGATATTCGGAATGCGGAATGATGCTCAATGATGATCATTGATATTTTAATGATATTCAATTCTGTTTTAATATTCAACAATTTTAATATTCAATAATTTTAATATCAATTGTGATAATAGTCAATAATGTTCTAATAATATTCAATAATGTTCTAATAGTATTCAATTAATGTTCTAACAATATTCAATCAATATTCTAATAATATTCAATAATATTTAATTAATATTCTAATAATATTCTAATAATACTCAATAATATTCCAATAATATTCAATCAATATTCAATAATATTCTAATAATATTCAATAATATTTAATTAATATTCTAATAATACTTAATAATATTCAATTAATATTCAATCAATATTCAATAATATTCTAATAATATTCAATTAATATTCTACTATAGTCAATGATAGACGACAATATTCTAATAATAGTCGATGTTATTAATTAAATATTTAATAGTCGATTTAATTACTTAATTATTTGAATAATTTATGCTTCAATTGCGATATTAATTTAATAATTTCGTAAAGAGAAAGTCCTTCTAACCTAAAAATTTTAAAAGAGAAAATATAGAATCGGTCATTTTGACTCGATAATTTTAGTGTTAATTCACCTAGATATCGTTTTATATAAAAGCGGTGAAACTTTGTTATTGCTCGAGTTATTTGAATTCTAGTGATAATTGTCGGCACACGAGAGTTCCATCCGGAAAATTACCGGTAGTTGCTTTTCGCCCGAGTGCACTCCCTTAACGAGGTTTCCGCAAAACTCGCCGGGCCGAATTCTTTCGCCCTGTCTTCCGCGAACGGTTCTTCTTCCACCGCGAGAGCACCAAGTTAGCTTGAATAACTAGGATTCCACGAGAATCATCGACGAATTCTTTCGGCTGTGTTTTACCCGGTATTTTTATAATGGCGCGCGGGGAGATAGTTGATTAATTAGGTTGCTGCAAAAATTGCGGCTGAATTCTTTCGCATCGTGGTTTGCAGACCGCGTTTATGATGCTGCGAGTTAAATTGGGTTGTTAATTTGATTTTTTATTGATGGAGTTATTTATAAATTATTTGTGCAATGTATTTTATTGCTTTTCGAGAATGGAGTATTTTTTTTAAAGAGTATAGTTGTATAATAAATATAACGTGAGATGATTTATTTTATAGGTATAATTCTCTTAATAAAATTTTATTATTAATGTTAAATTAATGTTATATAGTAAATATAACATACGATATTTTCTCTTATGTAACTACGCTGATACTAATCTCTTATATAACCACCCAATAACTATACAACAAACATAAACAATATTTCCTCTAAAAAAATGATAACCGCAAAATAAACATAAAGGATATTTCCTTATAAAAAAGTACACCTGCACAATAACCGCGCCTTCGTTCTCGCAAGTCCCCGCTTCGAACTTCGACGAACAGAGATAAAAAACGTAGCCGCCTTTTAATATCGTTAAGGATTTAATTTTCATCCGGCGCGCAATCACCGTGTGCAGGTAAATCGTTCCGCGGAACGAGTCCACGGTACCGAGAGATCATCCTTTGAAATACAGTCGCAGTAAACGTAAGGATCGCGGTGCCTGGCACGGAATACGGGGCCGCGACGGTATGGTACACCTTCCAATATCGTGTCTCTTTATTAACCCCGTTATTTCTTTGATTCCCTTTTTCTCCCTGTCCAGGAAAAAATGTAAAAGCAGCTCGAAGACGAACCCGGTGTATGGCGAACGTTGTCGAAGTCCGCCGATATAATCGACATTTTTCCCATATTTTCTCTCTCCGCCTACGGAACGGAGAAAAAAATCGTCTGCTCGCGGTGTGTTAACCCTTTCGGTACGGGCACTCGAACACGTATTAAGAGATGTTTATATAAAATATTAAGAGATGTTTATATAAAACTATAAATTTACTTATGATACTTCGTTGTTAATATTAAATTTTATAAACTTACTTATGACACAAAAATATTAAGAGATATTTATATAAAACTATAAATTTACTTATGATACCTCGATGTTAATATTAAATTTTATAAACTTACTTATGACACAGCAATGTTAATGTTAAATTCTATTACTTATCGAACTTTAATCTAAATATTAAATTTTATATATTACTTACCAAATTACAATCTTAGTATTAAATCTGATAAACTAACTTACCAAATCACAATCTCAATATTGAATTTTAATTTAATTAAGAACGGTTTAAGAACCGTGTGGAATTTGATACGTTACTTTGGGCTGTTTACAATCGTGTAGAGAAGGGTGAACTGTAGCCAAAGGCTGTTTAAAATCTGCCCTAGAAACTAAAACCAATGTTGTTCCGAGGTCTACAGTACGGCTGAATTACGTTCACCTCTGTAGCAGCGCTTAGTACATGTGTGCGCGTATGGTGTGCAGCATACATCCTTGGACGATTATTTAATATTTTTTCTATAACTACCGAGTAGCCACTAATTAATAATATATTATTATTCTAGGGATAAAAAAGAGGAAATCAGTTTGAAAAACTATTTACCACATAATCCTTAACAATATCTAAAAAACGTGATCGAACAAAATTAAATGGTTGACAAATAAGATATAAACAAATAGATTGTCCTTTGCTATAAAAATCCATCCCTGAAAAAGTTAAATACCAAATCGAGATTTGTTTATTTATTTCTCGTCAAACGGGCCGCGGTTAATTAAGAGCAACATCAGAACCAATCCCCTTCGACAATTTCAAGAATCGGGACACCCTGTCCATCCTTGATTAAATTAAATCGCCGGACAATGCGGAGCGCATTTACCGAACTGAATCCACGGTGCAGCGGCAAAGCTCTCCTCCCATTCACGAATCGAGTTATGATTCCGGGAACGGAGCCCCGTAAAAGCTTATACCGGATTCCGCTAACGATTTGAATCGTTCCTTCTTGTTTCTTTCTGTTTTTTGTCAACCGGCTCCTAGTCGCATTGTATCCCCCCCCCCCCCCCCCCCCCCCCCTCAGAGTTTTTTATCATCCAGTTGACGCGCTGCATTCTTCGTTAAAACGATTCCATCGCGATTGCATCCTGGAATTTCGTTGAAAAAGCTGGCGCACGTGGCAAGCGATTCATTATAAGGAGGAGGGTGCAGGAAGCGCCGTTTCGACGGCGTTACGTCGACGACGGCGACGAGCTCCGATTTTAAGCGATAATTTTCGATGGGACGCTATGGAAAATTTGATAAATCCTATAGAAATTTTCGATAATTCCTATGGAAATTTTCGATAATTCCTATGGAAATTTTCGATAATTCCTATGGAAATTTTCGATAGCCCCCATGAAAATTTTCAATAGCCCCCTTGGAAATTTTCAATAGCCCCCATGGAAATTTTCAATAGCCCCCATGGAAATTTTCGATGGTCTCTATGGAAATTTTCGATAGTCTCTATGGAAAATTTGTGAGTGCCTATGGAATTTCTCGGCAACGAAAATTCTTCTACCAAACACCATGGAAAATTCGATAGTCCTTATGGAAAATTTGGCAGTCCCCATGGAAAATCTGAAAGTGCCTATAGTAATCTGAGAGTCCCTATGGAAATTCTTGACAACGAAAATTCTTCTACGGGACCCCATGGAAAATTTGATTGTCTCTATGGAAAATCCGACAGACCTTATGGAAAATCTGAGAGTCCCTATGGAATTTCTTGACAACGAAAATTCTTCTACGGGACACCATGGAAAATTCGATAGTCCTTATGGAAAATTTGGCATTCCCCATGGAAAAACCGAGAGAGTCCTTATGGAAAATTTGACAGTCCCTATGAAAAATTATACCATCGAAATATATAAATATAAAAATCTTCCACCAAAACACATAAACACCATAAACGCATCGATACCCGCAGTCCAGGGATCGTCGAAACTACGACCAGTTCAAGCAAACTCTTATTGTATGGTAATACCGGAATTACGGGACAATCGTTCATCAATGTCCGCCCGGCCATTTAAAATTCATTGGCGGAGCTTATAAGACGATCGCAACAGGGGAAGAGCCGGGGGGGAGGGAACGAAGAGGAAGGAAAACATTTAACTTCTAACGCGATCGGAATCGAATCTATTCGGGGACTCGAGTCACGTAAAGAGAAACCGAACATAGCGGACGGGTCAATAATTTATCCGTCGGCGTCCGCGCGCGGGGCTCATACGTGTTCATCGGACGTACCGGAAAGGGCCGAGTGGCAATCCAATACCCGGGGTAAGTGATTCGCTGTACTATTTTATACACAAGTTCCCGGAGTCACTTCTTCATCGGACCGGCGGCCAGGGCGCGTCGCCCTTCGGGTTCCCAAGGTCTCGGGCCTCAATGGGATCCAATCTCCTTGGACAAGGACCAAACCACCGCGCACGAATCCCCGTACGGTTTCCACGTGGGGGAGGTTAAATCCAATCGCCGCCGAATGCAAAGGACAGTTTTTGTGGCCCGTGTGCGTGAATCGTCCGGGTCATTCGGGGACCCTTCGATCTCATTCCCGCGGTTCTATTTTCAGTCTCTTTCGCCGCGGTAATTCGATGCGCCGAGTAAACTCGTTCTGTTCGACGACCGAAAGTTTCCTTCGATGTTATTCCGGGGTTACGTAGTTCGGGATTCGGCTTGGAGAAATGTTCTCTACGGTGCTTTTTTAATTTAATGTACTTTAGTAAAAAGTAGACACTTTTAGCTTTAATTTAAGCCTAGTTGCATTAAAAAATATTCACGGGAACATAATTAAAAATTTTAGAGAATTCTACCCTTCAAGATGGGGGCATTCGTCTTGGGCGGAAGTGCTGCGTTTCTCGGTTTGCAGAAAAAATCCCTACGATGCTTTTTTAATTTAATTTACCTTGTTAAAAAGTAGACACTTTGAGCTTTAATTTAAGCTATCTAACATTAAAAAACATTCACGGGAACATAATTAAAAATTTTATCGAATTCTAGCTTTAAGATGGAGGCACTCGTCTTGGGCTAAAGGGTTTGGTTTCTCGGATTGCAATTATGTTCCCAACGATGCTTTTTTAATTTATTATATCTCGTTAAAAAGTAGACACTTTTAGCTTTAATTTAAGCCTAGTCGCATTAAAAAATATTCACGGGAACATAATTAAAAATTTTAGAGAATTCTACCCTTCAAGATGGGGGCACTCGTCTTGGGCGGAAGAGCTGTGTTTCTCGGTTTGCAGAAAAAATCCCTACGATGCTTTTTTAATTTAATTTACCTTGTTAAAAAGTAGACACTTTGAGCTTTAATTTGAGCTGTCTAACATTAAAAAATATTCACGGGAACATAATTAAAAATTTTATCGAATTCTAGCTTTAAGATGGGGCCACTCGTCTTGGGCTAAAGGGTTTGGTTTCTCGGATTGCAATTATGTTCCCAACGATGCTTTTTTAATTTATTATACCTCGTTAAAAAGTAGACACTTTGAGCTTTAATTTGAGCTGTCTAACATTAAAAAATATTCACGGGAACATAATTAAAAATTTTATCGAATTCTAGCTTTAAGATGGGGTCACTCGTCTTGTGCAAAAGGGTTGCGTTTCTCGACTTGCAAAAATGCTTTTTTAATTTATTATGTTCTTAACAATATTCTATTACCTTTAACCTATTTTGAACTATACTTTAAACCTCGATTTCACAATTTCGCATACATTCAGTAATAATTATATGTGTAAACTTTGTCCAATAATTTTTTTAATCTATCCTTTAAAAATTGTTAATATGTTACGGCACGTCGTGCTGAATGATCGAGCGCATTATCAAAACGAACGAAAAACGCAGGGTTTCGGCTGCGACCCGAAAGCGAGGATTAGCTGGGAGCGACTGAAACAGGAACAGATAAGCGACCGCCGAAATCGTGCGCAGACTGCACTCTATAATTGCGTGCTGCCAGGGCTCTGAGCAGCGAGATTATAGGAACTGCAATCCGGTTGACAGACACGCGGATATATATCGCGGCAATAAAGCGTTATTTGGCATCGTAAATCCGTAATTTAATTAAAGCCCTTGCGTCCCGTAAACCGTCCGGCCGGATCCTTTGCAAAAATTACCGCTAACCGTTTGATGCATTCGAATAATAAAAGGTCGCGACGTGGGCCACGATATGTAACAATGAGTTTACGGTCATTTTTCAACTAGTTTCCATTATTCATAGTTATTGCAATAATATATTAGAGTTTATTTATATTGTAGTAGAATGTTTAGAATACAAAAGAGAGTAATTTTTGTTGCATAATTTAGATTATTTTGTCTCGAGTTAATAGATTATTTTATTTAAGTTCTGATTGACTTGTGACGCTTGATTTGTTAATTTATTATTCATTTATTAACTCAGTTTAGTTTTGAATTACTATTGATTCAATTTATAAATTTATAACCGCATTTTTATTCTATACCTCGCAATATATACAAGATATGCAAAGTATGACATATTATAATTTAATATAACATAATATTTATTCGACTGCATGTAATTATATTTTAAATTATAATTTATATTGTAAGATATAATTTTCACAGTAATAACAGTACTATTGTCAGTTTACTATTTATGCAGTTCATTCTTTGATGATAAATTATGATGATATATTGCTATGATGATAAATTATGATGATATATTGCTATGATGATATATTACTATGATGATATATTGCTATGATGATATATTACTATGATGATATATTGCTATGATGATATATTACTATGATGATATATAATATGATGATATATTATTATGATGATATATAGTATGATGATATATTATTATGATGATATATAATATGATGATATATTATTATGATGATATATAGTATGATGATATATAATATGCTAATATATTATTTTCTTTCATGATATATAATATGTTAATACATTATTTTCTTTCATGATATATTACAATCAATATAGTTTACAACGTTGGCCCTACTATGGTGTCACAACAATATAGCAGCGCTCGGCGCCAACATCGCGAGCACGTTAACTCCTTAACGAGCCGTTTATTAATTATTAATGTCACGCGCCGTCGCTCGAACCTCGCGTTTACCTCGCGGTACGTGGATAAATCAAAGCGCGAGGCGAACGTATACAAGGACTTACGTTCCGCCGTAAGAATCAATGGAAATTCAGGCGGTTCTAGGCGTATGGAACGTGCGAGGAATTCCCGATAAACGTTTCGCCGACCGTCCTCCTCTCCCCCTCCCCTCGGATTTTGCATTTAGTAGTCACGATAGCGCAGCCGGCAGCGGTACACGGTTAAATAAAAGAAGGATTCGCGGCACGACCGACGGTAAATGCGTGTAAACACGATTCAACCCGCGTTTCATACTTTAACACGTTGACGCCGGCGCGGATATTCGCGGTCCGTTCCGTGCGGCGGCGCTTCAACTAGCGGTCCGCTGCATGGGGCGGCGTGGCACCAAATTATACTGTTTAATGCTTGCGCTCTAATACCCACTACCTGATTCGAATAGACTGAATTTCCAAAATTCTGACGTGGCCCGCGGGTGGTCTAACCTGCTGATAGGACCCGCGGTGGCCAGTCGCTTGAATTGGGGAAAAACCCTAATTCGTTTTTTATGGTCATGAGATTGATAGGAGATCTATTATTCGAGGGCCGGATTTTATTTACCGACAATTTTTATACAAGTATTCCTTTAGCCGAAGAACTTCTCACTAAGAGAACATATATTTGCGGTACAGTGAAAATGAACAGAAAATTTCTACCGCCGCAAGCAAAACAAAAACATAAACGCGGCGACATTATATCTCTTGAAAATCGGAACGGCGTGAAATTTTTGAAGTGGACCGACAAAAGACCCCTGTGCATGTTAACCACTTCGAAATCTCACAATTGCGCTATTATTCGTGGCAAAGGTGATAAATTAAAACCAGATACCGTTTTTTCTTACAATAGTGCGAAAAAGGGAGTTGATATATCTGATCAGATGTGTTCCTATTATAAATCTTTACGGAAAACAGTAAAATGGTATCGAAAAGTTGTCATGGAGCTAATATGCGGGACCTCTTTAGTAAATGCGTGGTACATCCACAAAAAGTGGGGAACCAAACGTTACAAAATTTTAAAATTTAGAGAAAAAATTATTGATTTTCTATTGGAAAGTGTTGAGAATCCCCCTAGTGAAGAACTAATAGTAAGGAGACGGAAAAAACATTTTTTAAGTTCATACCAAGGATCCGCGAGGAAGATGAGGAAAAGATGTAAAGAGTGTTACAAACGCTTAACAAACTTAAAAGGAATACAGTATGCCGCAAACAAAACAAAAAAAGTAATGACCTTTTGTAGCAGTTGTCCGAATAAGCCGGCACTTTGTTTGAAATGTTTTAAAAAATTGCATCGGAAACATAAATAGATATTTTAAATGTATTGATTAAATTATAAGTTGTGTATCTTGTGTTCAATGTTTGATTATAAGGTAGAAATGTTAATGTATAATGTTAAATCAATAAAATTACATTTTGTACTACGTATTTTTTGATATACAAACGTGGCCCATCGGTGGGTCAGGCCGCCCCATGGGACAGTCTAGCATGGGCCACCGGTGGGTCAGGCCGCCCCATGGAACAGACAAGCATGGGCCACCGGTGGCCCATGCCGGCGTCAACGTGTTAAGAGGGTGTTGCTCGCGTGCCGAAATACACGTTCGAAGAAGCTCCACCCTGATTCAACCCTTTTTGAACGTCCTGTACACCGTTGCCGGTAAATCGCTCTTTTAATTCGATAGAGAGACTTTTGTAATGAGATTTGTTGCTCTTTTTCGTCTTTTATAGTTTTGTTATTTATTATTTGTATAGTATAATTAGGATAGTATAGGATAGTATAATAGGATAGTATAATTTAGATATAATAGGATAGTTTAATTTAGATATAATAGGATTTTATATAATTATTCAGGTGATTTTATATATAAAATATATTATTATAATTTAAATGTAATAATTTAGGTGATTATTATTTCAATAGTTTCTCGCCTCGTCAAAAAACAATGGCGACGGAATAATTTGTGCTCCGATCATCATTAACCAATCCGGCGCGCGGATAATTCGCTGAAGCCTGCCGTCGCCGATGCAGCGCGGTATGGAATTTTATATCGGAAACAGCTTAACGTAATTTCGAAGTTGCATTGTTCGCAGTTGTTGGTGGAACTCGGTAAAACGCGGTGCGCGCAAAGCAACTTCGATGTAGTTACTTTCGAAATTGCGCGAAATTATTAATTGCTGTACCACGGTAAGAAAGTTCCGCGGAATTGGCTGCGAGTCCCTCCCCTCCTCCCCTACCCTCTCCCTCCCACCCTTATCGATCATTCATCGCGATCTATAATAAACGGCGACCGTTCTATAATAAACGTTCTAACCCTTTGCATTCGAAGCCATTTTTATTACATTCGATGCTCTTCTTCTTTTAGTTAAACAGGACTTTATTTATTTATTTGATTTACTTGATTTATTTTATTTATGGGAATCCCATTTTTAGCACAGGAATTTAATGGCATAAGCATCAGCAAAAATATAAAATAGACAAAATAGAATTATTAAAAATTCACGCACTGTTATATTTGTTATTCATTAATTTGTATTTAATATATATATATAATTATAATTTATAAAATATCCTAAGCGTTCTTATTATCGGATTTGGGCTTTGTAAGAATCTTGATTGAGTCATATTGGGCGACGAACATTTTAAACATATTTTCTGATCTCAGATATTTCTAATTTATTTATATAATTTATTGCAATTCATGCGTACAAAATTATGCTTCCTACCAAAACCAATATTTGTTATATTGAACATTCTCTGAACATAAACGAGCCTGATACTATTATTATTTTATTTATTTTATTCTTACTACTATTATTATTATTTTATTCTTACTACTATTATTTTTATAACAGTCATTAATAGTTATTAATATTATTATTATTATTATAATTATTTCGAGAAATAGTATAGCAATCTCTATTGTCGTCTCAGAGTCGCCGCACGAGCGCAAAGGGTTAAAATTCAATAAAATAGATTCGTAAACCGTTGACCGGCCGCGTCTAACGCAGAGAGAGACGACGACGGCAGACGTGGTCCATTGTTGCTCGCTAATTGAACAGCTGTCCGGTGTCCGCGAGGAATAAACTGGATCAGAAATCAGGGAAATCGGTGGCCGCGATTGCCTCCGTTCGATTGCTTTTAATAACCGCGCGCGGACTCGTCGCGTATACTATACTATACATGTGTGTGTGTGTCCTATTTACCAGCGGACGCAATCCGTCGGTGCTCGCTCGAGGAAAATTAAAGTATTAATCGATCCCGGCTTCACACTCGACGATTAAAAACTACGATATGAATTGGAACCAGACTCGGGATGGAATTTCATCCCCCTTCAACCCCTCTCTTCCGATCGTTCGTCTTCGAAAATCGTGGAACTGCTAGCCGCCGCGATTCCCGCGGATTAACCCCCGGCCGGATTTTGATTGTCCGCTATTTGCACGGGCAATCCGGTCTGATCGCGCCGCGATTCCATCGGTATCATCTGGCACGGTATCAAGGACGTAAGAATCAATCGAACCGGACCAACGTGGAACAACCCCCGCTCGACACGTATATTCGGATTCTGTAACTAGTGAGCGGACGGGTTCGTGGCGAGTATGGAGAATATACCATACCGTCTCGCCGGTATGGGGATTTTCATCGTTGCGCGCCGGGGGTTGAGGAAATTGATTCTTAATGGATGGGACTGGTGGTGGGGGGTTGGTTTTGTTTGGGGCTTTGCTGGCGAACTTTGGTACTTTATTGGATATTGAAATATTGTTTAGTATTGTATTAATAGTTTTGATTGATATTATTTACTTACTTATTATTTACTTACTTTATTGGATATTGAAATATTGTTTAGTATTATATTAATAGTTTTGATTGATATTATTGTATTAATAGAGATTTATTAATAGTATTGTATTGATAGTATTTATATGGTACAATATATATATTTATATGGTGTTTATATGCTAAAGATATTTATATACTATTTATATATTATATACAATTTATTTACTAGACACTCGTAACGAAAGGGTTAAAATCTGTCGACCTTCGCACGAAAATCAGTCCCCTGTAATCAAACAGCTAATTTTTACACAAAATAATAATTTGATAAGTCTATAATACAAAACAACCATAAAAATCAATTTTACGTTTTTAATAATTTTAATAAATCAAACCTTGTATTAACTTGTTTTTGTATCAAACCTTGTATTAACTTTTATCATAACTCTTCTATTTCTAGTATGTTATTAAAGAATGCAGCATAGAGCAGTCGCGAAAATCGCAGCCCGACGTAATTAATCAGCGGAACGCCGCGTTCGTCCGTGTAACTTTTCTCGCCTGAACGGTTCCCCTGAATTTTCGATCTATTAAAAGTTATAATGAAGTTAAAATTTCGACACTGGAAACGCGTGTGCATCAGCGATTGAAACTGTTACAACTTTTCGCCGGAGCAACATTCTGAGAAACGTCTCGAACGAGAAACTGTTACTGTTATTATACTAATATTACATGTCAATTTAACCTAAAATCTGAATTACAAAAAGAGAAGATAATTATAAAATTATGAATAATAAAAAGGAATAAACTATAAATGAATTGAATCTTCTATTATAGTCATTTTCTTCGTGAACTGTATTTTCTAATGTTATTAAAATAGCTGCATAAAAAATCCAAAATAAGAAAATATAAAACCAACAATTTGTCATTTTAAAATCAAAATCTCAGTGGTTTTTATCTCAGTTTCTTCGCGAAGTGTCCTCGCGCGGTTCAATCGGAATGTATCTCTCTCCCGGCGATCCTCGATTATTTAAAAACAATGCGACGCTCGGTTGCTTCTCGCCGTCTTGCGGTCTCGCAGCGCCCCCATTCATCCCGCGGCCCACAATGTGCTCATTAGCGAGCTCCGGGCACAATGTGCGGCATACTTTTTAATTGCATTTCAAAGTTCGAGCCGGAGTGGTGGCCCCCCCGTGTGCCGCGGATTGGTTTAACTCCGTTACAAAATTTTCACGTTAATTACTTCTCCATTCGAACGAAAAACATTTGGAACCGGGCGTATCCGACTATAGCAAACGCGATTACCGTCGCGCGAAACTTCGCGGTAACGTTGAATATTTATCCGGCATCGCCTAGCAAAATAGGGGAACAAGGATTCGATTGAAACGCGGCTGTGTTTTACTCGAGCCATGATACATGTACACGGTGACACATATATACAGGGTGGGGCAATAGTTATTGCCACCTCAGATATCTTCGAAACTGTAAATTTCACGGAAATATTTGCTGAAACAAAATTGCACTGCAAATTCATTTTTTTAAATGGAGGATCTTAACCCTTTGCACTCGTGGGGTGACTCTGAGGCACCACTAAAATTATTCTATTGCATTGCAAAATAATTTTTGTGACGATAAGGTTTAGATTTAAAAAATTATCAAGTAGTAAAACTGTTGGCAGGAGTCACAAGAATAAATTTTACATGCATAAAAATTTGTTAAATAGAATGGAAATACTACGGACCAGCAAAAATTATTTCAGATTTACAGTTAAAATGGCTCCGAGTGCAAAGGGTTAAAACGAGTTCAACGACCTATTACACAAGGTCATTGAAGGTCATAGAAAAAGGCGATAATACTTACGGTTTTGATAGTAAATAAAACATAAGTTTTCCTTGCAATAAAAAGTTTATTGCAAAATTTTACGTCCCTTGATTTCAACAGATTTCTCTTATAAGCAATAAGGGCGCGAATACTTGTGGGACTGACTGTATAGAGAAATCGCGCGCGCGCGCGAATGTCAATTCTAATCTCAGCCACCCGCCTCGGTACACGCTTCGCAACTCCGTCTGATATGGCTTTGTAACTTTGTCATACTCTCAAACCCCTCCCGGTACAACAACGAAGGCTCTTTGACTGTCTCGGCTCTCCTGCAAGCCCTGAGCAACTACCATTCTTGCGCGCCGAGACCTTAAACACACCCCCGGCATCCTAACATATCTTCGAGGCATCTCCGACACCTTGGCCGGCGCTCGCGACGCTTTGTTTTGACGCGGGACGAGCGTCGTCGCAAAGTGGCCGACGCTTTCCGTTTAAAAAGGGGTAACGCTTTCCATTTAAAAAGGGGTAACGCTTTCCATTTAAAAAGGGGTAACGCTTTCCATTTAAAAAGGGGTAACGCTGCGCGCCGCTGCTTTCGGAACGGCGACCCATGAAAAATTATAGCAAAAAACATCGACGCATTGGGCTTTCATTTTTTTTTGACAATATTGCAGGCGAGCGAAAAATCTGAGAAAAATTGAGTACACGAGCCGCGATAGTACCTTGTCAAGGGATTAATGTAAAAGTTTTGGCTATTTAAGTCTTCGAGAAATCTTCAATTTTCCGATCTTTGGGGGGTTTTTCATTTTTGATAATCACAGCTTGCAACTGAAAAATCTGAAAAAATTCTATAACATGTGATAGAATAGAATAGATTACTGTACAGTAAATACAATAAAACACAATACAATGCAATACAGTAGAATACAACAGATTACAATAAAATAGAATAGTATACCATACAGTAAAATAAATAGAATACAGTGCAACAAATACAATAAAATGCAATAGAAAAATACAATAGAATAGAATACAATACAGTGCAACAAATACAATACAGTGCAACAAATACAATAAAATCCCAATAAAAAAATACAGAAACTATACTAAGTCAAGAAATCATTATTTTATACACTCCAAAATCAACAAAATAATCACTCACCCTACTAAAATCAGCAAACCCCCTAATTTCCTCCCAGTTCACTTCGTCCACGTTACACACCCTGCACACTTCGACATAATAAAATTCTATACAAATATCAAGTTTCATCCGCGATCCTTACTCATACCCGCGATAAGTGGCTAAAATCGCGAAGCCTGGTTTATCGCGTTATCGAATCCATTAGGCCGATCTTTCGCCACGCCGAGGTGTGGTAACTCGTGGCGGCGTATCCGCGCCCCATCATCTGCCCAGTGTCGGCTTGTTTCATTCTCGCAGGCGGCTGAAACGCGCGCGTGTTACACCGGAGTCATTGATCCGCGGACGCGGATTATTCGTCATATATGTATGACAGTGTCGAAGAGAGAAAGAGAGAGAGAACGGTTTGTTAATTCACCGCGTATCCGCGCGTATATTACTTTGTTTTTCGCGAACTTCGCGTCGCGCGTCCATTGATACACAATAGAAGAGGAGAGGGAACAATACGGAACGGTCACGCGATGCTCATCCGTAATGGCGGTAATGGATGTACGGGACGACGTAAAATTACATCGGTTTTTTTCTCACTGAAACGCAATTTTTTTATTTTCTCTTCCTTGTTCGTTTTTGTTGTTGTCGGTCACGTTGCTTTTTTTGTTCGTTTAACGTCTATTTGCGCGGTGGGGATGATCGTATGAATATGGAGGCCGGCCCCCCATTTGCGCGGCATTACGACGGCAAATGACGTTAAAAGGAACACGGGGAATCTCGTTAACGCGTTCGAAGCCGCCCGTGAAACAGCGGGGAAAACAAATTTTCGGCTCGCGCGCGGCCGGGTTTCCGTCGCTTTGTCAAACCGGTAACGGAACACCCGCGGAAAAGCGGCGTAAAGAGTTGCTTGCCCGGCACCGTGATTACCGGGACTGTCCGCGGCCGCGTTGAACGGGTTGTTTTAGACCGACCGACAAATTATGTTCTCGCGATCTCGCTTCGTCAATTTTATCAAGCGAGAGTCTTGCGGAGAATGTATTCCGCGCGGAAAAATCATACGCGAATGCAGTCCGATTACATCTTGATTGTATCGCGACGCGGTATCTCTGCCTCGAATATTTGATTCCGTAGAAATTATTTGGAGAATTATTCCGCCAAGATTCGATGAAATAGACGGCTGTGCTTTTTAAGCGTTTTGAAGCTCGAAGTAACGAGAATTTTAAGCTTAAAAATAACGAGAATATGTAAACAATCTAACGACGATATACTGCGTCCCTAAGAACTTACTTAACCGATTATAGTACTTTTATCTTCGCAATTACATCGACTAAATAATAATTTATTATTACTATATAATATTAAATAATTTTCGATTGGAATAATTTCTCTAAATGTCTATAGTGTGCTTGCATTTACTTCAGCGCTGAAATATCAGCGGCGAAAAGATAGAATTTTTTATCGACTTAAAAAGACGAAGTAACATTTATATTTATTTATAACTGGTTATTGTTAGAAATCATAATCGCGAGTCAGACTCGTCGAAGTACGGCAAGGGGTTGAATTATCACTGAAATTGTAAAGCAAGAAATAAATTGAATATTGCGATACGGTGTTTATCGCGCGTAAAAGTCAACAATCTGTTAATAAAATGTTATCGAAGTATCGTTCGCGTGTTCTTTGGAATTGTTTATCGCGACGCAGCATAATTCCATTTCGCGAGGAACAACTGCGCGTCGCTAAGGGACGGAGAAATTCGTTCGAACACGGAGAAACATTTTCCATTTAATTACAAGCGTAATATCGAACGCGTTCATTATACTCTGCATTGATGATAAAGCTCGCGTGAGAAGTAATTCGGTTGGCGTGTAGAAGATGTCCGCGAAACAGCGAAACGTCGAGAGAGCACGCGTAAAATACAAAAAAGCCCAGAGAAAGGCTTGATTACGCATGAAAACGACGTTTTAGCTTGTGATATCGCTGTTTCTGCAGGTGTTACGCTGAAATTCAATGAAAGCAACTATTTTGAAATAGGAAATACAGTACAGTGTATTGGTTATTACATTGCAGCAGAGAAATTTCAACATTCGTTCATATTCTTCACGAAAAATTACGATTTAGGCTCGATTATACATGAAAACGACGTTTTAGCTCGTGATATCGCTGTTTCTGCAAGTATTACACTAAAATTCAACAAACACAACTACTTCTCATCAGAAAATACAATACATTCTATGGGTTATTACCTTACAACAGAGAAATCTCAACATTCGTCCATACTCTTCACGAAAAATGACGATTTAGGCTCGATTATACATGAAAACGACGTTTCAGCTTGTGATATCGCTGTTTCTGCAAGTACTACGCTAAAATTCACCGAAAACATCTATTTATCACCAGAAAATACAATACATTCTATTGGTTATTACCTTACAACAAAGAAGACTCAACATTCGTCCATATTCTTCGCGAAAACTGACAATTTAAAGAAAACCTTCCCCCTTTTCCATCGCGCGAGTACTCGGATAAAGCGTTTTCTTTTGCTCGCGAACACGCCGACAACGAATGTTTCCGTTTGTTAATACTTGCGCGATGATAACGGCGTGTTCTCGCGAGCGCCTCTCAGCCCGGCCATTATTTATCGTGAAAGGGGGGAAGAGAGAAAGCAGGGCGGAACCGATGAACGCAGCAGTTTTCCGGAGGGGAGGGGGAGGGAGAAAGTCAAACAGACCGGGGGACTGCCGATTAAGCGGGGGATAGGATTAGAGTTGTTTTGCGGATTGGTTCTTTTCATTCGGAAAATTGACCGATGTGTTTCTTCTGTTGGGAATAAAACTCGCGGGAAATCGTATTATACGGAAACAGGGGGGGGGGGGGGGCAAAGCGGAGGAAACTTGATTCGCATTTTCTCTGCGAAACGGCTTTTCTGTAACGGTGATTACGTTTTTTATTTGTCTTGTCAAAAGTGTTGTTTTCTTGTGTATACTTAGGCTGTCTTGATTAAAGAAGCGTTGAAACGCATAGACGAATTATTTATAATGTTACAGTGGCAGTGTTTAATTTAATAAAGAGGATTGTTTTGCTATAGTTGCGGTTTTCGGTGAATTATAGTGCGAATTTTATTAAATCTATTTTATAAAATGCGAAATGATGATTAATATTGGTTAGCATTATTTTAAATTGATTAATGTTACTTAATATTGCTTAATATTTCTTAAAATTGCTTAACGTTGTTCAATATTCTTCAGTATTGTCTAATATCGCTTGATATAACTTACTATTATTCAATATTGCTTAATGTTTTTTAATACTGTTTAATATTGCTTAACGTTGCTTAAAATTGCAGCAACATTGCTTAATATTGCTCAATATACCTTAGTATAAGTTAAATTGCCCAATACTCCTCATTATTCCTTAATACCGCTTGATCTCGCATATTATTTTCTACTTGGCATAATTAATCTCCTACCATTCCCAATTATTATTCAACAATTCATCCAAATAAAAATCTCCCCCCCTCCCCCATATCATTAGCATCACACACAGCCCCGTAAATATTCGTAAATATTTGTTGCGTCGATTGCAAAGTATGCGCCCCGCTTCGACCCAGTTCTTGCGTCCTCCCATTGAGGTTAGGTTGGCACACGCGAGATGTAGGTTTCATTAATTGGTACGTTTGATTACAGTTTCCCCGATCGATAATTATTAATAATAATTAGATAGCAGCTTCCTTTCCTTTATTTCATCAAACCGTTATAATTCGTCAGGAAAACGAATAACTTCGTGCTGCGTTAACGTTTTTAACGTTCTGATAAAATCGCCGTTGTGTTTTCACTTATTTCGTTCTCTTTAAAGAAAAGTCAGCCGCATCTCTCTCTCCCTCTCTCTCTCTCTCTTGGAAAATCAAGATCTCATGCAACGGCGCATGCACGCGCTCGTGTATTTTCGCGAAGAGAGCGCAGATAATCTCGCCGTTCGTAACGAAACTCGTATCAAGTTTACTACGATATTGCATGCCGCTAAAGAATTTCGTATAGTTTTACTACGTGTACATAAGTCCCACCCGATATACAATATGTATATAATAGCCACGAAATTTCCACGAAGTTTTCCGGGCAAGATACGGGGGCATTTTACACGCGCGATTCTTTGTTTTATTACATAACCTAGACTCTCTTTTTAATTCATTGAAATTAAGTATTTCTAAAATTAAAGTTTAAGTATTTCTAAAATTAAAATTTATGTATTTCTAAAATTAAAATTTATGTATTTCTAAAATTAAAATTTCAGTATTTCTAAAATTAAAATTTAAGTATTTCTAAAATTAAAATTTCAGTATTTCTAAAATTAAAATTTCAGTATTTCTAAAATTAAAATTAAATACTTCCAAAATTAAATATATCTAAAATTAAAATTTAATTAATATATATTTCCAAAATCAAATTCTACGTTTCCATTATTAATATTCAAAGTCTCAATATTAAACCTTGTACTAAAAATCGCACAGTAATAATAAAAATCATTCGCGAGACACTAATAGCCCTCGTTAGAAAACAGTTCCGGCTCTCTGTATTTTCGAGCCCCAGTTCTCGAATGACGTCGGCGACGTTTTCGCAGGCCGCGCGGCCCATTATCGGTTTCAATTTCGGAATGCCGGTCCTGATAACTAACCAAGCCGAACCCTTGCACATTCTGGATGTCGTCTTTCTACCATCGAATTTCCGTGGGTCGTGGTATGCTTGGCGCACCGCCCGGAGCTGTAGGGTTAAATTCCAATAATCGTGTCAGTCGCGTTGTTAACACGCTGATACTAACGAGGAGATCGCCCCCTCGCCCCCCTCCCCTACCCTCCCTATCATCGGCGACCTTTCTTTTTTATCCTCGTTCCCGGGTATCGAGTGATCGTGACATGACCCCCGTACAAAGAGAGCTCCTCTACTCTTTCGTCGGGTTTTTAATAAACATGCGGGAGACCCGTGTAATGCCTGTGCTTGAAGGCTGGACATCCTTCACGGGGGATCGGATGCGGAAAACAAAAGTCGAATGAAAGTACAGGGGCTGAAGGGGGTGGGGATGCTTCGTGATCCAGTCGTGACACAGCGGTGATTTCTTATCGGCGGAAACACGGGCCGGGAACCTCGATTAGTCGAGTTGAGTGGACTCGTCGGTGTTTCGTTAATGAAATTGCTGCTTCGTTATGGTATCAGGTGTTGTATTTATTGTAATGCTGTATATAGTAAAGGAGGGAGGGATGACGTTTATTATATAGGTATTTTTATTTTTTTATTGTTTTATTAAGAAAATTAATAGGTTGGTTGGAAAATATAACAATTTAATATAATTATCAAATATAACAATTTATGATGTTAATGCGGTGACTGAATTTAATTTATTAAGCATGTACATAACAATATAATATAATTATAACCTTGACAATAAAACTATAATATTTTATATAATAATAATAATAATATAACCATACTATAACAAGTCTAGCAAACTACAAAAATCAATGAAATAAAAGACAAAAGATACCATCAATTATAACCTTAACCTATACTATTTTACAAATAAAATTAACGCGTCGTTTCACAAATCTAAAATTGCAGTTTCTCTGTTTAAAATAATTTATACAATGAATTTGTTCGAAAAGTCAAAATTGGCCAACCACGCGACGCAATAATGTCCCCGGTGGGTATACACACCCTTTCGCGGAGCAGAGTTACGGAATTTCATGCGGATTTCGGTTAACAGATTGTTACGCGAGCACAGGTGCATCAGGATTTCCGCTATTCTACGGAAGAATTTTCTGGTAGGTGCGCCTCCCCCCGCGAGTAAACGGCGGAGGCATTGAAATGCTTCAACAAGCGAGAGGATTTCACCGGATAATGTCTAAATGCTCCCCGGCCGCCGTCGCCGCAGTCGTCGTCGTCCGCCCCCCCCCCCCCCAGTTATAAGCAAGTGAAATAGCTGTATATGTGATCGGACAAGTAGAACGGGGACGCGCATGATCGGGCATGTAGAACAGGACTAGCAGAAACCCTTCGGGCTGTAACATGGTAATATGCGATTACGCGAATAGAATACTAAGATAAACTGCGAGATGAATGGAAACCGTGTATCGATGCGGTCGGCCAAGTAGAAATTGAACGATGCGCGATCGGGCGGACGTGATAGCACGAGACAACAAATAATTTACCAGTCAAGATACAGGACGCGGTATAACGTTGTTTAAATAATTAATATTTTGCGGGATAATTAAAGCGCGGTACTTTGTATAATAAAAGTTATTATCTATAATATTTCCGTGATTTTTAATGACGAGACGAAATGTGTAATTAAGAACAAATTGGACTCGGAGAGGCACTGATAAACAATTTAAAACAATAAAAATATTCCTGGAGAAAATCTTTAGCTACTCACCCTGTATAAATATTATATAAATATTATATAAATTTCCCTGTATATAAATAAATTCTAAGTAAATTCTAAATTTTCTTGTTGCTATAATTTAATAAAAGTTGGACTTTCTTCGATGTTAATTAACTCGATGATGTTACAAAAATTAAATAAACAATCTAAACAGTCCGATATTCATATTTCCACGCGAAGTAAAAATTGATTGATTATTGATTTTGTGTCTTTTCGTAGATCGAATGCTCGCGTTACATTTTTTTTTTTTTAATGAATTTACTGAATGAAATACATGATAAAATAAATTCGATATAACACGCGCAGAAATGTACGACGATGTGGAATGGCATAAAATCAATATACAAAACGTCAGAAGTGTTCACTTTACGGAACAATAAACATTCGGAGCACTCTCCCTTCGGATCACGGCCGACAATACAGAGCGGTACACATTCGGCCGATTATTTTACATCGCTGTACATTTCGATCGAATTCGTTTACATCGAGATCGTGTCGAACAGATAAACTTTGCATAGATGAGAGATAAATCATGAGCTAGTGGTCGATAGACGACGCTTTTGACGCGATTATACATTTTTTAGCTAGAAACAAACTCTGCTCCTTTATATGAAAATTATTTCGTCAAGCTGTTACCTAACATTTCTTAACCATAAAAATTATTTTTTAATATTCAGGAAATCCCATGATATTCCTTAGGTCATTTCAAACAACTTTTTCCTCAGCAAAAATGCAATCGGCGGCTCCGTTTACAAGTTATTAACAAAAAACGCTGACCAATGAGAGATAAGAATCCAGTCAGCGCGACGCAGTCGAGCCACCAAGCGGGCGACGCCCAGTTCCCCCACTCCCTGTCTCAGCCGCCTCGCGCTAGCCGCGCTCGTCTCTCATTGGTCCCCGTTTTTCGCTAATAACTCGTCAACAACACCTCGGAGAAAATTTTCGTAAAGGAAAAAGTTGCTTCAAATCACCTCCTCGACCCCTTAGTTCCCACTGCCAAGTAACTTTAGCGACACCCTATATACCATCCGCCAGAGACTAAGTAGACTACACAGGGTGGAAACAAGATCCCAGAGACCTGCTCGCGGAATGTTTATACTGCCGGCAGTTCGTTAAGCCTGATTAGTTGACACGGTCGAACGTGGCCGAAGCAGTTAAACCCGTTCGCGTCGCTGATATAATTTATTTGCCGCGGAATTACGTTAAATTGCGATCGCCGATAGCGTGCGGAAAGGAGCGAAGAAAAGATTCCGTCGGCTCTATATAGTACTTCATTCAAGGAATTTAATTGCAGTTCGCGGCACAGTAATTTCCTGGCAACCGGCTACGACCCAGATCGAACTTATTTAACTGCCGATTGAACGCACACGTAACCATTTAGCCGGCCGCGTAAGCAAATACGTATTATGGGACGGGTTTCGCTCGTCGCACGGTCCGACGCGTTTTTTAAGAATCGAGCCGCGCGCGCTCTCTCTATTTGGCTGTGAAATCTCCCGCGTGCCCGGCCTCGCGGAAGCGACACATTTCACGGGGAAAAATTACAGGCGGGGTTAATCAGCCTCGAGATGCACCAGACGATAGAGTATTCTATAATATATGCAGTTTATTTTCTTATTCGTTAACGCTTGGACAGTTTCTCTGAAATTTTAATAGGCTTATTTTTGTGATTATTTTGCGATTATTTTTGTGATTAGGGCGATTCGATACGAAAACCATAAAAATATGTGTTCGAAGTATAACTTTTCGACCGGGAGCAGCTGCAAAAGTAAACTTTCGAACTAGTTTAATATTCCTCTCGTAGTAGGAGAAACTTCGAACTTTCGCGGTGTTATAGTAAGTGTTCCCATTAAGCGTCGACCTTATTTTGTTGTACGAATAAATAATGCGATTTGAATAGTTCGGGGGAATTTATGAACGTTAGTTTGTAGGAAATTAATTGGAAGCGTACCCAAGTCCTCCGTTCATAATTAGTACGAGGATATTTATGCGAAATGAACGCTTTCCAAGGCGAAGAAACAGAAATTGAATAGAAACGAATTGCTTTCGTTTTAATTAGTTGGAAATGATGTAAGGATGTTATTGAAATTATCTGTTGCTTTTATTATTTTATAATTTCTCAGGGTTGCTATAGATATATAAAATCTTCAGTCTAGTTCTTATAATAATTTAAGCAATTTAAAGTAGTTTAACGAAGTTATAGTAATTGTTAAAGAGTATAATAATTGTTAAAAGCTATAATAATTGTAATATTTGTAATAATTGTAATAATTATAAGAATTGTAATAAGTTAAAACTAAAACAGAAATATCGACAAATTATACTACTCCTCTTACAGTTTCGTACATAACCTCATTTCGTTCGCAAACGAATAAACCTCGCAGTTTAATAATTACCAACATTGTCTATCTTCTCCATAACTAATTTATTTACCAATATTCCATCAACAGATAATTTAAATAATTATGATAAGTTAAAACTAGAACGGCACTATTGTCAAATTATTCTACTGTTCTTACAGTTTCGTACATAACCTAATTTCGTTCGCAAACAGATAAACCTCGCTATTTAATAATTACCAACATTGTCTATCTTTCTCTTAACTAATTTATTCACCAATGTTCCATCAACGAAAGAAAAACACCAAAGGAAAATTAATAAAAATATAACAAATTCCTCAAATTCGACAAAATCGATAGCTAAATGCAACAACGCTACAGTTGCATTCTATTATAAAAATTAATAGCTATCAACAATACAAATTACTAACATTTTGATACAATTTCACCTGAATAGGAAGCCGTTAGCAGTACATCTCTCCGTCCCGTAAACTCGTCTGCAAATCGGCGTCGACTTTTCA
Source organism: Augochlora pura (assembly GCF_028453695.1). NCBI lineage: Eukaryota > Metazoa > Arthropoda > Insecta > Hymenoptera > Halictidae > Augochlora > Augochlora pura. The sequence continues at coordinate 4,170,708 of NC_135782.1, read as the reverse complement.
AGTAGCCCGTCGCTATCAAAAGATCGAAGGGTCGCCCCTCCACTCCCCCCTCTCCCGTACAAGCGTTCTAAACGCTTGAACAGCGGATTTATGGCGGGTTTATATAGCCTTCTTAACCCTAACTCGGCTCTAAGCTTGCTCCGGAGGGGGGAGGCCTGGCGGAACCATCGGGATTAAGGCTAAGCCTCGAATCGTTAGACCCCGCCGGCCTGAAATCCTCCCGGCTAACTATTCATCGTTCTCATGAAAAAGACCCCCACTCCCCCCCCCCCCCCCCCCCCAGTCCGGTAGGAAATAGGTGGAGCGAGGAGAGACGCCTGTGAATTTTCGGGGGTAGAACGAGCCGTGCTTACTATTTTCCAACCCTTCGGCTAATGGATGCTGCGCCGGATGGCCCCCGGGGGTGGGGGGGGGGGGGAATTTCCCGAATTGGGTTACGGGAACCTTCTTTCACACCGATGCGACGCGGAGAAAAAACGAACAGCTTCGACGCCGCGCCCGCGTTCCTGGTCTCCAGCCACCGCGATGCATAAATTCGATCGCGGCAAATAATTAATCTTGGACGGTCGGCGAGGGGTGGGGATATCGGCGGGTGGTTTAACTGGCGATAATGTAACATAACCTAGGGAATGAAAGTCGCGCCGTCGCTAGTTTCGCTTAAATCGATTTTTATAAATGTGAAATAATGGAGAGCTTGAAGTGAACAACAAAAGTATTATATGAACGGAAATAAATCGCTTTTTTGATAGAGAAATGAGAAGGTTTTCCGGTGTGTAAAATAAAAGCCGTGGAATTGTATTAAATAACGGCAGACGCGAAAGAGAGAGCGAGAGAGAGAGAGAGAGAGAGTGAAATGGAAATGTGCCATTGCAAAGAACCGCGAAAGATCCGCGTCCGCGTATAAATAACGAAAACAGTGGGATCTGCTGGGGAGACTGCGCTTAGGGCTCCCGCGTTCTTGAAATATGGTACTCCCGGCGCGGTAAAGGATTAAGTTACTAGATTAAATGAAGAGGCATCGCGCCGCGCAACAAGGTTGAATTTCATTTCGGCTCTTTCTCCCCGCTGATACGATCTAAATTCGAAGGAATTGCGATTCGCTGGAAGAGGATACACGTCCTCGCTTAATGAACTTTCGCCTTTTTTTTCTCGTCGCGTTGCTCGCAACACGCCATGATATCCTAACCTATAATATTTAATAAGACGTCGGGGCGATATATTTATTCCTAACCTAGGAGTAGGTTAGCCTAACCTTAGCCTAACCGAGGCTAATAATATTTATTCCTAACCTAGTAATATTTAATAAGACGTCGGGGCGATAATAATTTTAACGTCGTCCTTTAACCCTTTCGGTACGGGTGCTGGATATATGCGGCGTTTCTGCGACCACCAGTATAAATAACAGAATTTTATATCTCTCAATATTAAAGCTGCAAGAAACACTTTTTGTTTGAAAAAGAATTTTTTATTAAGCACAGTTTTTATTTAACGCTTAGGACACTCTTTATTTAATCCATTGCCGTACTTTAACGAGTCCGTCTCGCGATGGAAATGGCTAGTAATAAATAATTAAGTATGGATCTTATTCTGTTTTTTAAAATCGGAATAAAATTCTAATCCCTTGTTGTTAATATTTAAGTAAATTCCACTTGTGCCAATTGAAAAATTTCTAATCGCAGTGACTGTGAAGAAAATGGTACGTCAAGGGGTCAAAGAAGTAAATTTCTCAAAATGTAGCACTATAATAAATTCCACATACTAACTAATAAACTTTAATATCTAACAACATACTCAAGATTTATTTCAATAAATATTCCCCCGGGCTTACAAAGAATACCCGAGGGGTTATGTCAGGTTATGTCAGTAAATTTCTCAAAATGTAGCACTATAATAAATTCCCCATACCAGCTAATAAACTTCAATATCTAACAATATACTACAATCGTAATAAATCCCCTGAGTGGAGACAACGAACTGCAAAGGGTTAACGAAAGGAGAACGGTATAATGTAATAACCACCCGATCGATGCGTAACAATACATTCTCTCTTCTCCCTTTAATTATCCGCCGGAAAATATTAACACGGGACACCATAAAAACGCGGCATTAATTTTTCAGCCTCCCCGTTACCCGCCCCGCGATTAATAATTTAAACAGAATAGAGTGCGCGCGCGTGTACACCGCTGCCTGGAGATATTATGTTATACCCATTAATTACGTCACCATTAGACTAATTGCGAAGGCTGTTGATCACGCGAACATTGTAGTTCCAATTAAATGATCGAAATTTAATTCAGGACGGCGACAATGCAGTTCGTTACCGTGGGTACACACACAGCCAGTCCCATAAGTCCGTCTAAAAATATTCTCATTAATACAAAGACAATATAAATATAAATATAAAGAACGCGATTTATGTGCTATAATATTTTATATAAAATTAAATTATAATCTGTTCCTTTCGTCGAATAATGTTGCGCAATTAATCGGGGTACGTTAACGCTTGTTACCCGGCCACTTGTTCCCGCTCTACGATCTCCCGCGGACCCAACTCCCCTCCAACTCCCCCCCGCGCAACCCTTTAAACAACGCGGAAACCGAGTACGGCATGTAATTCGTTCGTATAATAGAAAATCAGCCGGAGCCGCAATTAACCCGGCATAGATCGTGTATTCCTCCTGAATGGCTCCTCAAACATAAAGACCCGGGACCCGACCGAAATCTCTATTACATCAAGCTAATTGGAGTACAGTGCGCGAGCCAATGCAAAATTTTAATATTAACAAGTACAGCTACCAGCCCGTATAATGCACCGATACACGCGTTCCATTTACCATCGCCCCGAACACCGAACGATGCTTTGTTCCGCGCGCCAATTTAATCATGCCATATATATATTGGAACACTGTACAGTGTTCCATGGTGGAATTATCAGTTTTCCATGTTTTCGTTCGTAAAAGTTGTGAAAAACATATGAAACTATTGTTTTCGCGGATCTGGTCGGAAAAGTTATTTTAGAATTACGGTTGAAATGGCTTCGAGTGCAAAAGGTTAATACAAGTCCCATATATGTATATTACGTTCGATTTATTATTTAAAAAACGAAACTAACATTCATCCGAGAAATTTTTATTTCACGCGAAAATTCGCAGTTCGGTCATAACAACAATACGACTCGAAATAATACTGTAATTATTGTTATAAAATTAGTAAATTTAGTAAATTTAGTAAATTTAGTAAAATTAGTAAATTTAGTAAAAGTAGTAAATTTAGTAAAATTAGTAAATTTAGTAAAATTAGTGAATTTAGTAAAATTGAAAATTAGTGAATTTAGTAAAATTGAAAATTAGTGAATTTAGTAAAATTGAAAATTAGTATATATATATATAAATATATATATAATACAGTCCCACAGACCATCCACCCTATATACCTTCACCGAACGCTTCAAGATTCTCTCATTGTTCGCGCGCGCGCGCCTCGCCTACGAAAGCAACGCGAACACACCCGTGAAAACTAATCCAGCGTTCGCGAAACGGATCGGAACAGCGGAACGGGCCACGCGCCCGTGGTCCATACATCACCTGTAATCTTGGTATCTCATCGGAATCTCGTTTCTGTCGCCCCCACGGTTCCGATTTTCTATCGAGGCGATTCGGACGTAAAAGGGCATTTTTCTTCACGGGATTAAGCCGGCGCCCCGAGGGGGTAGAAGGGGAGAGGGAAGGGAAGGGGTATTGGCCTCATGACGGACCGGGTAATTCCACTCGGAAAGAAATTGGCGAACATGGAAATGAATCAGGTGTATATCTATATACATATATACGTATATACGGTACACCGAATTGGATCGGATCAGCTCGGATCCAATGGGATCGAGGAGGCGGCGGCGGAGTGGTTTTCCATTGAAAAGTCGCGGATACTTTGGAAACAGACGAAAAATCGATCCGGCTACGGAGCCGGAGAACAAAAAGCCTCGCGTCCGACAAAATTGTAGACGATTCTTTGCGAGGGTGGAAAAGCGGAGGGGGAGGGGAGGCATTAAAGCCGCGACGATTTATCAAATATTTTTAAGTGATTCGGAAAAGCTGCGATCGATACTTTGGTTAGGCGAAAATGCGCAAAGCGGAATTTATGGCTCTCGCGAATGGCTGTTGGGTCGTGGAAATTATTTCTACGAACGTTTCCGGCGCGGAGACGCCGAGGCGTCGCGTACGGCATTCGTAGGAAGGGTTAAGTGAAGCTTTTTGCTATTTGTTATAAATAATCGATGGCTCGATGGCTACTTCGATTGCTGTAATTGGGATGATGTAGCCTGATCAGGTAATATTACCCAGAAATATGGTCTAAAATGCCCTAGTAAAATACAATCTTACATAACCTAAAAATCTACCTAACCTAAGAAAATAACACAAACATGATGTAGCCTGATTAGGTAATATAACGTAGAAATATGGTCTAAAATGCCCTAGTAAAATACAATCTTACATAACCTAAAAATCTACCTAACCTAAGAAAATAACACAAACATGATGTAGCCTGATTAGGTAATATAACGTAGAAATATGGTCTAAAATGCCCTAGCAAAATACAATCTTACATAACCTAGAAATCTACCTAACCTAAGAAAATAACACATAACATTCACTGACACGAACCAATAAATCTTGCAAATCGTTGCTACAAGAAGCGATAAGATAACAAGCTAGATCCACGAATCAAACGACACAATATCTGACCTATTTTCTATCAATTCACCAAAAAAAAAAATCGTCCCCTTAAAAGAAAAAGTCCGAAGATTTCTTACGCGAAAAACCATTTCTATCTCGTGACCATAACGATCCCCGGTTAAAATCTTCAGCGTCCCGCGCCTTAATGAATTGCCGAGCTACCGTACCGGGCCTCTTAATGAAGTTTTAATAATTCATCGATTCATCTTTGTTCCCGTTTCTACGGATGAATTATGTTTGCATCGCGGCCGGTGGGAAAACCGTTCCTGCGAAGAAAATCTTCCACGATTTTCTCGTTCCATTTCGATGAAGCGAGCCATTGTCCAATTAGAAATCTGTGCCCTTTTTTTGTCCGGGTTAGGACGATCATCTTCCCCCCTCTAATACATGCACACGCACCGAGGAAAATATGCGGGTCAACGAGTGTCAAATATGAATTTATTTCGAAAAGTTCGATGATAAATCCGTGGCAGGGAAAAGTTTTCCACCAACTATTTTCCCCGCCGAAATCAGGTCGGCTGCGAACCCGCGCCCGGAATTTCCCGAAAATTTCTCCGTTTTCGAACATTTGCGTCAGGTATAATAGGTGGGCTGTAATAGAGCTTTTGGTATAGTATGTGTAACATGTGTAACTTATGTAATATATGATATATATAGCATGTATAACATATTGTATATAATGTATATAATAAGTATAAAATATATATAATATATACAACATGTAATAACATATATATATAATGTATATAACTTGTATAACAAATAGAGCATATGCATAACATAACTATATAATATATATACCATATAAAACATATGCATGACATAACTATAAAATATATATACCATATAAAACAAATGCACAACATATACATAATATACATACACAACATATAGAACCCTTAACCCTTTGCACTCTGGACCATTTCAAAAAATTATATATTACATATACAGCCACGATATCAACAAAATATCCCAAAATAAATAACAACAACAGCAACGAAAAAATGATTAAAAAACGGTGCAGCAATAACGTTTCAAAGGGTAACGCCGCTGTAGCGTAAAAAGGGTTAATGCCCGAACTCCTTTTAACGGGAATTTCCAGGCGGAAGAGCATTATCAATTTACACGCAGCGACGAACTTCGAAGAAATAATTTTCGTACGCGGGCCGTCCGTGCCGGTATCTTTAACGCGCCGCGGAAAACACTGACAACTTTGATTGCGACGGCGAGAAACTTTAATCTGTTAAACGAGCGAGGCGATTAGCGACACGGCGCGCTAAAGCGGCGCGCGTCGCGGAACAGAAAGGAAATTGTACGGGAAAGTGGCAGGAAAGTATTTTCGAAAGTTACGATCGCGGAACAAGGGGGAGGGGAGGGGGAAGAGAGAGAATCCGCCGCTCCGCTAAATACCGTTTGGAACTGAGAAATGCGTTTTTAATCGTGAAATTGAATCGGCTAAATATTCCTGTTAGTGCCCAGCACTATTATTCTTGACGGACTGATTAATATTCTTGACGGACTGATTAATATTCTTGACGGACTGATTAATATTCTCACGGATACCCAGCCCCCTATTTTCGAGTTCAGGATTTTTCGCTGACATCTGGTGGACGATTTAGATTTAAAATAATTTTCCTTTCCGAGAGAACCGCACACTTTGTTGCTTGATTTTAGGATTTCGCTTCTCTCGGCTTCGATAGCCAAGACGTGTCATAGAGGATTCGTTTCCGTCGTTGCAAATCCTTTTAGCTAGAGCGTTAATACGATCGAATAAGAAATCGTGCGACGCGGCTTTATTGGAAGCTGCCATATCGGCTAAGAAAAATATTTCAGAAGAAACAAAGGAGCTCCGCGATTGAGGAAGGCTGTGCGTTCTCGGGGAATGACGATGGCGTTTCTTCTTCCTTTGCGTTCTATAATAACCGATGTATCGGAAATATTGCCCCAATAACGTTCTTAAACCGCGCAAAGGCCGGTCCGCGAAGACAAATAATGGCGGGACGAGGATATTGAAGTCGGACATGGGAATTTGTTAAGGCTGCTGAGATATTGTTATAACATAAATCAGAAAATTAAAAGAAATTCATCGTGTGAAGAAATATTTTGAACCTTGTTATTTTTATTAATACGATTATTTTTATAAATGCGCATAAGAACGAAGTTTTATTCGACCAAAATCAAAAATTACAAAAATAATGGTACCTTTCAATTTTTATGACGGGTTTGATAATTCTATTATTTAACAATATATTTAAACACAGCTGAAATTAAAGAAAGTAATACTCATTTATTCTTGATGTCATTTTATATCTCTACTGTAGACAATTTCATGATTTATATATAGTATTTTTCATGAAACCAATATACAATCAATTACTTTAATCTATCAACAATTCTAAAAAATTTTCAAAACTTAAATCACATTTTCAAAAGTTACTATTTCATTAATTCCATATTTAAAAATATATTCTACAAATTTCTCTAGGACCAAATAAAGTTAAAAAATTCAATTTACAATCTTATACATCGACACATTTCTAACAAATTCTTATCTTCTCTGTTACAATTGTTACCCAAACAAACTGTAATAATTAAATTAACCCTTTGCACTCGAAGCCATTTTAGCTCTAAATCTAAAATAATTTTTCCGTCTTATATTAGGTCGTTCGGAAAGTCGTTTCGTTTTTTTTCTTGGTGGAAATGAAACACAATAGATTACTAAACAAAAACTATTGCAAAAAATCGAACAAAATTTTTAGCAAACAAGACTCACTACACCAGTTGTCCAATTATATAATGATTGTGCAGCTTAAGCGTGAAGTTGGCTGTGAAAAAATTTTCTTGGGAAAAACGAAATTACTTTCCGAACAACCCAATAGTATTTTTATTTTAAACAACGAAGTGTATTTTATATATACCAAATTAATTCTCGTTATTCACACTAACTGTGCCATATTTAACAATTTTTCTAAAATCAAACATTGCTATGAAAATTATTTTCAAGGGTGAAAGAACAATATCAGCGGTGCCTGAGAGTCGCTATTCGATTGCAAAGGGTTAAAATATTTTACATCCAGATAAATAATAAATTCGTCCCGAAATCTCGTCGAATAAATAGCGTGGGAGCCCCGATCTCGTGTCGCGGGTAGAAACGTGGCAGCCATTCTCACGGGCAACGTGTTATCAATCCCTTGTCCGGGACGCGGCGACCCAAACAGGAAAACAGAAGAAAATGAAAAGCATTTGCAGGGGATCCCGCCAGGGGATTCCGGAAACTTATCCTTATCTGCTCGGAGGTAATGACCGGAGCTCGTCCGTCGTATAAGCTCGTCGGAAAAGTCGGTAGGAGAGGAGGAGAAGGGAGGAGGAGGAGGGATGAGAAGGGAGGAGGAGGACAGCGATTTTCTCCCTAGCTCCGTCTCTGCCCCGGCTCCGTGAAATGTGTCCTCCTTCGTGTTCTATTGCCTTCGGAAAGTTCGCGAATGCACCGGTTCGCCCGGGCTTCGCTATCCCGCCGTCGGTAATAAACATGCCACGGCGACGCGGCAGCTTTATGACGGCAGGAGGCATCGCTCTTCCATCGCGTAGGCTTTCTATGTGTCCTCTGAGAAACCGCGCGCGCGGCACACGCTCGAGCATCGCGATACATCGATTAAAGTTTCACAGCCGAACCAGCGGCGTCATTGGTTTCACGTGGTTAACAATGTCCGTGTGTGCATGTGTGCGTGTCTATGTGTGTGTGTGGGCGTGTGTTACAATAGGGGGAACATTTGTTGCGTCGCGGAACGCTAAATCGCATCGACGGTCCGGGCGACTTTGCCGCGACAACTTTGCGTTGAATTAACCGTCGTGTCTCGGGGGCCGTCACTAATCTCTAGCCAGTCCCTCGGCGTGATTGTTACTACGGTGTTTAACGCAAATAGCCCGACGGCGGACAATGGAAACGTCATTTAATCGTCCGGCGAAAGTCTGCCGTTTATTCGACTCGCGTCGACGGATTCGAAATCCTTCGTAAAGGATTTAATTCTCGATATATCTCGGCCTCCGTTCGCAGCCGCGTTTCGTCTGTCCCCTATCAGCGAAGACCTCCCCCTGCATGATGTATCGACGAGGGGGGGTTTACGGTTTTCAAGCGTGGGCCTGGAAATTGGAACGAATGAGCGAATGTCGCGCGTCGTTGACGCAGCGATTCTCGAGGAACACGCTCGATTTGGAGGCTGACTACAAGGGAGATTGATTTATCTACCGCGGGGGAGTTTCGCCTGAAATGAGAGTGAACCCGCCCCCTCCCCTCTCCAACTCTTGTTGTGGCCCATTCAACCGTACGGTGATTAATTCGATCGGATGTATGATTTATGGGTTCTTTATCGATCCGCCGTCACGCGTCGCATGATTTTAAGGGACCGTCGACGAATCTTAATTCGTCGAGCATTCTCTCGAAGAAGATAGATTCTCTCCTGTGCGGGTTCGCTTGCGATGTGCGCCGCGAAGGATAACTATTTTCTTTCGTGCGCACCTTTTGGTTATAAAAAAGCGGTCTCTTATATTATTTTGCTCGTCTTCCTCTTTTTATCTATATTGAATTGTTTTTTAGATTGTAAAATTGACAGTTTGGTAAGTTTGGTGAGAGGACTTTAATTTATAATTGTTAGATTAATTAATTATCTAAATATATAATTAGTCATAAAATTTGATTTATTCTATTGAAAATTTAATAATTCAATTATATTTTAAATTTAATAATTTAATTATATTTTAAATTAACTGATTTAATTTAATGATGTAAGTATATATAGAAAAATATTAAAAATAATTGCTTTTTAATTACAATGATTAAATTAGTAAATTTTAATCATTGTTGTTTGAATTGCCAATTATCTACAATTATTAACATTGTATTTAATAATTATATTTTCATGATCTGAAAGAGTTAACTATGAAGAAAACGATACACCAAAGAACCACCATAAATAATAATAAAATAACATCGCGTGTAACCATGATAAGATCGTGTCATCTTTTCGCCACGGATTGCAAGAACAACGATCGCCGGTCGAATGATATATCAACGCGTAGCCTAGGCATAATTGCTGTCTAGCGCGGGGGATGAACGGTGCAATAACGTCCCCGCGGCGCTCATATCCTAGGCGATGCGGAATGCGGCATAGTGGAACTTCATTGGGCAGGCCGGGGTGAAGGACTTCACGGAATGCGTTGAAGTAGTCTCTCCACTCGGGTATCGAAGCTGGGGCAACGTCGTCCGCTCGAGGATCGTTTATAAATCAGTTCGCGGGCGCGCGCGGCGTTTGCGGCGCAACCCTATCCCGTATCCACCGGGCCCATCGCTCGAAGACGCCCGCCCTCGGCCTGGTTGCATGCTCGCCGGAGTCCAGGGCCATTAACCACCGCCCCTATAAGATCACGAAAGCGCATCGCGAAAGTTATGCGATGGCAGCGACTCACGAAAGTGGATCTGTTCCGATCCTCTCTCTCTCTCTCTCACTCTCTCTCTCTCTCTCTCTCTCTCTCTCTCTCTCTCTCTCTCTCTCTCTCTCTCTCTCTCTCTCTCTCTCTCTCTCTCTCTCTCTCTCTCTCTCTCTCTCTCTCTCTCTCTCTCTCTCTCTCTCTCTATCTATCTATCTATCTATCTCACTCTCTATCTCTCTCCCTATCTCTCTTTTACTCTCTCACCCTCTCTCACTGTCTTCGCCACTCACTCTCCCCCTCTCTTTCTCTTTCGACGTCTCGAGCCCCGCGTCTCCTTCGAACTCAAATTAGAGAATGTAGGCTGCGCGACGGTGGCCGGCGTCACGGGGCAAGGGGTGGAAGGCCGATTTTATGCCGGGACACGGATTCCTTGATATCATCGTCGTTCCAGTTTTCTTCGCTATTTTCGTAGCGGTTGACGAGCTGTAAGCGTCCGCGTAATTGAATCGTTCGGGATCTCCTAGGAGACTCGGCGTTCGAGATTCCCGCGTCTTTGCTGGCGCGATGCGCTGGGATGGCCCGTCCTTTGCTCTATCATGTCTTTGATCGTGACGTGAGGTATCTTTAATAATTTGTCTCTAGAAGCAGTCGTTAGTAAATTGTAGACGCTAATTTTATATTTTTAGGTTATAATGGAACTAGGATAAGGATAAGGTAATACTAGGTCAATTTAGGATTTTAAGAATTTATAAGGAATTCTATAGACTAGGCAATCATAATTTCATGCCATGATATATTCTTGACAACTTCTCTCTAGGAGCAGTCGTTGATAAATCATAGATGCTAATTTTATATTTTTAGGTTATAATGGAATTAGGATAAGAATAAGGTAACACTAGGTCAGTTTAGGATTTTAAGAATTTATAAGGAATTCTATAGGCTAGGCAATCATAATTTCATGCCATGATATATTCTTGACAACTTCTCTCTAGGAGCAGTCGTTGATAAATCATAGATGCTAATTTTATATTTTTAGGTTATAATGGAATTAGGATAAGAATAAGGTAACACTAGGTCAGTTTAGGATTTTAAGAATTTATAAGGAATTCTATAGGCTAGGCAATCATAATTTCGATCACGGCATGATATATTCTTGACATCTAACGAACTTGGTTAACCAACAGTCACTGATAAATCATAGACGCTAATTTTATATTTTTAGGTTATAATAGAACTAGATAAGGGCAATCTAACACTAGATCAGTTTAGGACTTTAAGCCTTTATAAGGAATTCTATAGACTAAGCAATCATAACTTCATGCCATGATATATTCTTGACAACTTATCTCTAGGAGCAGTCGTTCATAAATCATAGACGCTAATTTTATATTTTTAGGTTATAATAGAACTAGGATAAGGGCAAGCTAACACTAGGTCAGTTTAGGATTTTAAGCCTTTATAAGGAATTCCAGAGACTAGGCAATCGTAATTTCATGTCATGATATATTGTTAACAACTTATCTCTAGGAGCAGTCGTTAGTAAATAATATATATAATAATAATAAATAAATAGACGTTGTACGCGTATTTTCGAGCATACTCTCGATATCATACATAGCAAAGCGCGGAAAGAACTTATACCTTAATATATCTGTCCAATTCGCAATCCTGCGACATCGACGTGGACGTCGGTAACGACGCCGTCGCTCGGGGACGTTAGTATCCACTTTTAGGGACATTGTTATTCCAGACGTAATTGTAGCGGCTCCTAGAGGAACCGCCAGAGGCTACTATCGAGTTTAGGAGCGCGTCTTTGCCGGGGATGGCTCGTCGAGGCTCCGGCCGCTCTAGAGAATACGGTAGCTGGATATCGCGATTGATGTCGCAGCCTAGCTCCAGCTAATGAGAGCTGTCCGTGCTCTGCGAGTGGCCCCCCGGATTTACTCCACTTGCTTGTCAAGTGCAACCGGGATACTCCAGATGCGCGATCAGCGGCTTAGAACGCGCCGGGATTGGTAATCTTTTCGAGGGGAATTTTGGGGTTGTCTTTATCGCGAACCTTAGTAACATTATCATGAATAATTCGAAATATATCATACCGGCGTTATTTGCATATTTTAATAATTACAATAACTTTATTTATCGACGATTTGATAGACCCAGAATGGTGGATAAAATATAGGAAACTTTAAATTGAAAAATATATCTAATAATTCGAACTCAGCGAGCTATGATCCAATTTTTCATTATTATTTCAATTATTCGCTAATATTGATTCGTAAAAATCGCGAGGAGAATATTTTGTTAATATCTTTAATATTTAATATTTTAATATTTTGAAATATCTACGCATAGCAAAACGGGAATCAAGTACGATGATTACGTTCGGCCACATAATGTCTTCGTTGCATGTTTCATTAATCCATGAGGGATTGGTTTCAATGATCTGAAACCAATTTATGCCTGCCCCATTATGCCAGGCTATACGGTATATCGATTTGGTTAATGCGAACGTATGTCCCCCGTATAATGTCCACTAAGATAAACGTTTGTAAGTAGATTATAAACTATCCGCACCTGGAACAAAAATTTATAACTAACACGAGCAACAGTAAAGACAATAGAAGTGTTAAGCCATTTTAACTGTAATTCTAAAATAACTTCTCTGACATATTTCCATTTTATATGAAAAAATATATTTTATATACTTTTAACAATTTTTGAAATATAATTTTTCATAATATAAAAATTCTTTTGAAACCTGCTGAAATAATTTTAATTCGGAGACACCACTAGAGCGCAAAGGGTATACTGCTATGAAACCGACAACGAAATTTAACTATATATAACTATACCTTGAAGTATAATAAATATAAATTCCTTATCTAACATAAAAATTGATTCGCCACAAAGAAGCCTAGTCAACTGAGAAATAAATCATACTGTAAAAGATTATACAATAAAAGTCTATTTCCAGATTAATTAAAATGTATTATAAAATATTATTCTCCATTATTGAAAGATTTGTTACGATAAACTAAAAAGCGATAGCAGACGTTCCACCTCGAGAGAACGCGTCTCCGAAAGAACCGAGGTTACACATTCAACATTAGCCGATCAATTGTCCTCGGCACCGCGGACGATTGCTCTTTAAAGCTCGGCGAAAGCCGCCGACAAATCTGGGTTAATTAAATTTGTCCGCGGAACGGCTTGTTGTGCGTAATCAGTCTAATTAATTATGGGCCGAACGAGAACGGCAGAGCGAGAGAGAGAGAGAGAGAACGTTCAAGATCAAGTCGCATTGCCGCGGTACTTTCTTCGGCTCGAGTGTCCCGCGACTTTTTAGACCGGTGTCCCGTTTTTCCCGGGAAAATCAACGAAAGGGAATTTCTAAAGAGCCTAATTTATACCGAGCTTTCACTCTTCGATGACGAGGGTGACAGACAGAGAGAGAGAGAGAGAGAGAGAGAGAGAAAGACGCAGAAGACAGAGGAGAGAAAAAGAGGCAGAGGGAGAAGTGAAAGAGAGAAGAGAGAGTGAGAGAGAAATGCAGAAGGAGAGAAGAGAGTGAGAGAGGCAAAAGAGAGACGGAAGAGAGAGAGAGAGAGAGACGCAGAGGACAGAGAGAAGAGAAAAAAAGGCAGAAGCGAGGGAGAAGTGAAAGAGAGAAGAAAGATTGAGAGAGAAAGGCAGAAGGAGAGAAGAGAGAGACAGAAGAGAGTGAGAGAGGCAAAAGAGAGACGGAAGAGAGAGAGAGAGAGACGCAGAAGACAGAGAGAAGAGAAAAAGAGGCAGAGGCGAGAGAGAAGAGAGAGTGAGAGAGAAAGGCAGAAGGAGAGAAGATAGAGACAGAAGAGAGTGAGAGAGGCAAAAGAGAGACGGAAGAGAGAGAGAGAGACGCAGAGGACAGAGAAAAGAGAAAAAGAGGCAGAAGCGAGGGAGAAGTGAAAGAGAGAAGAGAGAGTGAGAGAGAAATGCAGAAGGAGAGAAGAGAGTGAGAGAGGCAAAAGAGAGACGGAAGAGAGAGAGAGAGAGAGACGCAGAGGACAGAGAGAAGAGAAAAAAAGGCAGAAGCGAGGGAGAAGTGAAAGAGAGAAGAAAGATTGAGAGAGAAAGGCAGAAGGAGAGAAGAGAGAGACAGAAGAGAGTGAGAGAGGCAAAAGAGAGACGGAAGAGAGAGAGAGAGAGACGCAGAAGACAGAGAGAAGAGAAAAAGAGGCAGAGGCGAGAGAGAAGAGAGAGTGAGAGAGAAAGGCAGAAGGAGAGAAGATAGAGACAGAAGAGAGTGAGAGAGGCAAAAGAGAGACGGAAGAGAGAGAGAGAGACGCAGAGGACAGAGAAAAGAGAAAAAGAGGCAGAAGCGAGGGAGAAGTGAAAGAGAGAAGAGAGAGTGAGAGAGAAAGGCAGAAGAGAGAAGAGAGAGTGAGAGAGAAAGACAGAAGGAGAGAAGATAGAGACAGAAGAGTGAAGAGAGTGAGAGATGCAAAAGAGAGACGGAAGAGAGAGAGAGAGAGAGATGCAGAAGACAGAGAGAAGAGAAAAAAAGGCAGAAGCGAGGGAGAAGTGAAAGAGAGAAGAGAGAGTGAGAGAGAAAGGCAGAAGAGAGAAGAGACAGAAGAGAGAAGAGAGTGAGAGAGGCAAAAGAGAGACAGAAAAGAGTGAGAGAGGCAAAAGAGAGACGGAAGAGAGAGAGGTAGCTCGTAAAACCTCGTTCCCGAACCACGCCGACCCGAAGCCCGACTTTACGGCTCTTTCCACCCCTTTATCCCCGCGAAGGTCTCGAATGCGACCACTGTCGCTATAAATCTGCATTCCTCGCCACCGACGTTCGACGCCGCATTGATTCCCCGACGTCTTTGCTGTTGCGTTCCTCTCTTCACCTTGAACCTTCCGACTACTTGTCCCCGTTTCCCGAGACGAACAACTTCTTCCGATACACCGATACCGGTAAACCGCTCCTGTTTTAATCCAGACGAACTCATCTCGGCGATGAATTAAACTGTCCTCGTAGAATTTGTCTACCTAACGACTTTAATTTATTACGAGTGAAAAATTGTGATAGGAGTGAAATTGTTGCGAAAAAATTGGTGAAATCCTTTACCGAATTAATATTTCAAGATTCCTTGCAACTATTTCTTTTAAATCGCATTTTCGAGCTTGGAGAGATTGCTCGTTTCAATATAATAACTTCTAAAATAATAGCGTTAAAAATCTGAAAAAATTCTGTTATATGCGACTTGGTGTGTATAAAAAGCCATGATTTTTTCAAAATTTTGAGAAGTCTTTGAAAGTGGATAAATCGGTGGAAAGGTGCGGTTACCCTGCGACTACCCTTGTAGATAAATTAAAACGATTGAAATTTCGCAGAGTTTTTCTTGGTCGACTTTTGAATGGTACAGTGTCATCAAAAAAACCTGTAAAATCACTTCTGGCCATCCTTAATTATTAACGCAACCTTGTATCAAATTTTACTATCAGCAGACAAGAATAATATCAGCAGACGAAAACAATATCAGCAGACAAGAACAATATCAGCAGACGAGAACAACATCAGCAAACAGGACAACTGTCTTCTTCGACATATACCACTGAACAATTAACGTACCATGATATGCCTCCTCTTCTAGCAGCTTTTCCATTATTTCCTTTATCACCCAAACGAGCCTAACTTCCCTTTATCACCCATAGCTTCCACAGCTTCGCGATAAATAATCGTCGCAATGGTAATCTCGGCTAGCGATGACCGAAGCCGACCAGTCCCCGATTCTTTCGTAGAGCCACGAAATTCCCCCAATCACAGAAGAAACCGTGGAAACCGAGTTCCTTTGTCGCGGGTCCTCTTCAGCCGCGTTTCTATTATCGACCAGCGGGCGATTCCGGCTCAGGGGGTTCGCGTGTTTCGCCCGTAGGCACCAGACCCGCCGCTTTTCTAATCGTCCCTCCTCGACGGTGCACTCCTAATGTACATTGTTGCTGCACCGTAATTAATATTTAATGGCAGAATGGGGCTGGCCCGGTAATCGGCTCAACTGCGCCGCACAAAGCGTTATAACGTCGAGAGGAGAAGGGAGAGGGTTGTCCCTCTATTCGCCGGCGTTTAACCGTGTAACGCGAACGACGCCGGACGTTTCTTTAATGCCTAAAAAGCACGTTCGGCAAGAGTACGGGGCCCCCTCGCATCGAACCACCGCCGAAGTGCATTACCTGCTAATTCCCCGGAGCCGGTGTCGCGCTCCATTAAATAAGTCGAAGCCGCGAGCGGAAACGAGATTACCGTCTTCGGTGGATGAGAAGAGCCGCCGACCGACGAATTCACCCTTTTCACTCGAAGATATTTTAATCGCGAATCTGATATAATTCTCCTGGCTCGTACTGTTTTTCTTAGTATATTTCATAGTGATTTTCAAAATACTTTTCATAGTGATTTTCAAAATATTTTTCATAGTGATATTATGCGATAAAGAGCACTTTTATGCGTACGATTCTTGCGGCTCGTACCAGCAGTTTTCATTGTTTAACAATTTTATTTTAATATAAAATTTATTGGTATGAAAATTACCTTAGCAAACTGGTGGAATAATTTAAAATATTTTCAAATCTAAAATATTTTCTCGAAATTATAGCATTATGAAATTGAATGTTGCGCGACTCGTGCAACAGTTAACAGGCTCTCAACAATTTTCTAAATATAAATAAAATTAATAACAATGATTTTAGAGTCGCCGCTCGACCGCAAAGGGTTAACAGTGCCTCGAAAGGATTAAACAGCGGGAATTTTATTTGCGGAACAACCCGATCGCCGATTATTCGTCGCTTTATTTATAGATCGCTATTGCAACACGGGAACGCGAAACTACGACAATGGGCTGCGCGCCCCGTCTATTGTTCGACTTTTCCGCGGCCGAAGTTTTCCGGACAATTAGCCGGCCGCTTTCGTCGACCCCCTCGAGATCGGATTGTGTCAATCGCCGGACAGATTGGTACAATTATACCCGTTATTATACCGTCGAACTATCGAATGACGGATCACGGTGTTCGATAGCGCGCGCAATCGATGGCTATAACGATTAAATTAATTTTAATACGGACGCTTCTGTCGCGCGATACGCATTCAATTGTTTGCAATCGATCCGATGAAAAACTTTCATTCGATTCCAGGCGATTCTGTTCGCAATAAGTGCAAAATTGTTTTTAATAAATCGGTTGCGTTGTTTGTATCGTTAATTAATCTTTTATTTGTGTTTTATTGGTTTTAGTATGTTATTTTATTTTTTTTTATGTTACTGTGCCATTATTTCACTGTATTATTATACGATCATATTATTATATTATTACACGATTATATTACTATATTTTTACATTACTATGCATCACTTACACAAGAAATAATTGAAACCTCAAATTAACAAACGAACTTTACAGAAAATAAAAAAATATCTTAACTAATTGCAAAATCCAATAACTACACTTCGAATCCTTTCTGTCCAACATTTCTAACCAACAATCAACAAACTAAATAATAAATGAGAATTGCTTAAATCTGTACTCTATTCTTCCCCTACAGAATAATAAGAACAATACAGCACTACAGCAACAATTTCTTTCATTTCACGTCGCATTCGAACAGGTTCGCTTAATCAAATCTTAAATGAATACATTCATCGTCGTCGGGGGTTATTCGCGACGGAACAGCGTCGTCGTTAGAGTCTCGTGTATAATAAGGAGACGAGCTCAATCATCCGCGGAACAGGGGATGGGGCCGCCCACAATTTACAAGATGTCGGCATCGCGAAGATACTCGCGCTCGCGCGATGCACTCTCGCGTCTAGGTGCCATTGAGAACGTCGACGGGGGGGAGGGGGAAGAAAGTTGAACTCCCACGACGTGGGCCGTCGTTTAATTTAACCGATAAGAAGAGAGCCACCCGTGGAAACGGCCGCGCCGACGGTAGTTTACGAACTATCAACGTTACTTGCCTCGTTCGGGAAATTTTCCGCCGCGGGGAGGTCGGACGGAATAAAGAGGATCGCCGATGTATCCGCTCGTCCTGCAAGTTAACGGGGAAGCACCTGTTATGGAACGGTCCGGTTCTGGCCCCAACTTGGAACAGTGGCGGAAATCGTGGAATAAAAAGCGAACATGCGATTCTGGTCGCATTTTTCAATGTTCCTCTTTACAAATTCACTCGTGGAAATTGTTATCGTCTGTTAGTAAAACTGTAAAAATTATTAGAATCGGGAACAGCTTTCTTTATTCCACCGTGCGCGTTATCGCGCGGTTTGAACTTATGACACACAGTTTATTTAACCCTTTGACTACTGTTGGCGCCTATTGGCGTCCGAAACATGTCGGCTTCCCGGTACTATAGGCGCCAATAGGCGTCAAGATCAAATTTCGCCCCATTTATTATTAAATTTGATTAATTATATAGTGTGTATAAGGTTATGTCATAACCTGACATAACCTGTCATAACCCCCGGGTATTCCTTGCAAGCCCGGGGGAACATTTATTGGAAATAAATCATGAGTAATATTTATGTTATATATTGTAAAAAAAGCTTAAAATTACTGTTCACTTCAAGCAATATTGGTTTATTATAATAGAATTCAATATTTTGAATATTTTAATATACTTTCTCAGAAATGCACGTCTAACGAAAAACTTTGGCCGTGCCAAAGTCTGCCGTAGCCAAAGGGTTAAATCTATATAGTTCTATCATTGATTCAGTCGATTTCTAAGACGGTAAATTTATAATTAACGTAATTGCAAAATTAGATAATTTGACATCGTATTAAATATTAATTTCCGTCGCTCGAGAAAAGTATCTATAAATACAAAACTGTCTTAAAAATCGAACTACAATTTTCGAATAAAGTTTATAATAAATCACGATATACTGAATATAAATAAAGAGTTCCAGCACCGTGTTATTAACATACTAAATTGTCATTTAGCCAACTAATTGTCCGCGATCGCAGCTCATCGCTCTAATCGCCGGACGAATTTCCGCGGGGAAAGGGTTGAGGGGGTGGGGCTGACAAAAATAAATGTAACAGACAATTAGCGTCGCTCTGCATATATGCATGGGTTTTCGAGAGCTTAGGGAGGGGGGGACGTGGCAGCACCCCGGGATTTTTCAGTGGAAGCAGCCTCGGCGCGGCTTCGCTTAATGCGAACGGTACATTTGCACGGCAAATAAACGGTTAAATTATACATTGTTAAACAACAGAGAGCGTGAAATGGCGGCCGTGTCTATTTTTTGAAGGTTCCCGGAAAAGAAGGAGGACGCTGCTGAATAAAACATGTCCACCGCCGGCGGGGCATATCCTAGAGCCTCCATTCTTCCGGTTTTACCCCACGGTCTCTTACGTCTTCTTCTGCTCGGCTCAGCTTTTTTGCTTCCGTTTTCGCCGCGCCTTTTGTCTGCAGCGAACAGCCACTTATTCATGGAACGACGGGTCCGAGTGTCCCCCCCCCCTCTCTCTCTCTGTCTTTCTCTTTTGCTTTTACTCTCCCAACAATTAATGTTTCGCAGCGGCCAACGTCGGAGCTTCGCATGCGACGGCAGTTTGAACGGCGTTAAATCCGCCGCGGAATCTCGGGCTCCGTTCGCCGCGGCTCGCGAACGACGCGTTTGACGCTGCGGAAGATCAGAGGGGAGGCCGGGAGGATCGCGTCCGGGGCTTCGGGAACCTCGAGGCTCGCGAAACGTTTCAGCGTTCGCGAACGAAACCGCGCGGCCCGCGTTCCTCGACTTTGCGCCGCCGTCGTCGGCGTGCTTCATTTTCTTTCGCTTCCCGGGGGCCCCCGAGCTCATTAAGCGGCGTTTTTGTTGCT
>NC_135782.1:4141384-4150613 GCF_028453695.1 Augochlora pura | reverse complement strand
CATAAATTCTAAGCGCAAAATTTTTAAGCGCACAATTTCTAATCGCAAAATTTCTAATCGCAAAATTTCTAATCGCAAAATTTCAAATCGCATAATTCCAAATCGCATAATTTTTAATCGCATAATATCCGAGAGCATAATTTCCTAGTGCATAATTTCTAATCGCATAATTACCAAACGATAAATTCTAAGCGCAAAATTTTTAAGCGCAAAATTTCAAATCGCATAATTCCAAATCGCAAATTTCCTAATCGCCTATTAGACACTCCCAATTTTAAAATCACAGAATTTCCAACCACCTATGGTCAGCCACAGTATCCAAAGGGTTAAAGTGGTCGCCGCCACCTTGTTCGAGCTTTCCACTCAACGCCGGTATGTCCGTTCAGGAATTTTTCCTCTCGCCGACGATTACGGTCGAGTTTAAGTTAGCGCGTTCTCGCGGAAAAGTCGCGGGAACAATAACGGCAGTGATAAGCAATAATCGTAGCCTTTCGCTGAGAGTTGTTCCGTAACGTCTGATTGCAGTTTTTTAAAACTTAGCTCGAGACGAACGATAAATTTTTACGAGCGCTGTTCCGCCGGACTTCGGCGCCGGAACAACGGCAGAGAGAATTAGAAGGGCTGCGATTCGGATAACTATAACAGCGCGATAATGTTCGCAGTGTGCGGTGTTATGGTATTGCTTGGGAAAACTATGTTAGATTTACGTAAATAGTTTTGTAGGATTTAAATTATTACGCTTTATTATTACTACTTACTTTAATATTACTTCATTTATTTATTTATTATATATTATATATTATAAAACTATATTTTATATAGATCGATCAGCTATATTATGCAATATGAAATGACGAAACTATATTCTATATAAAAGAATGAAACTATATTTTCTATAAAACAGTGAAACTAAATTCTACAATAAAAATCGATAAAACTATATTATATATAAAACAGTAAAGCTATATTATACAATAAGAAACTGTATAACTATATCACATATTAACCAAAACAATTTTAACCAAAATTTGAACCAAACGAATAAATTACATTTTACGAATACACTTAATACTGCAATGTCTGACATATGACGACTTGTTCCACTGAATTTTGCTCTTCATTCAGACCTCTTCGTAAACTACAAGAAAAAGCTTTCGAAATCCAGCACAAAAATATTAAAATAATTATAATACAATCTCTCTACTAAACTAAATTTAAATATAAAAATGTTATACACGATAAATAGTTAATTACTATTAAAGATTAACAAAAGTCACAGTAATCGACGAAGACAGCTTCCACTGCTCTAATTCCGATAAAACAAACAAAATCACATAATTACCGTCAGAAATTACACAAAAATCATTATAAATATTAAAAAAACAATTTACATCAAACGTAACAATCATTTAGTATAGAAACAGTATAGCGTCCGATCGTTGACAAATAGGAGTTCAACAAGTAGATAGAGTTACAGCAGACGATAACTATTTACCGATAACCATCGAATACTATTTAGTTCGTCGGTAACGGAGGGGGATGGAAACCGTGCTAGCAAACTTATGGTTCCCACGGGCGGTAGAGTGATCTTCGTCCGCGTGTCCGAGTTTCGCGCGGACTACATTCAAACTGTTACAATCGAATCGGACGGGGCAGCGATTGTTACGGCGAAGTAGCGTGAACCGTGTTTGCCCCGCCGAATGACGGAACGTCATTTCCGTTCAGGAGGCATTGACGAAACTGGGCAATTCCATATATGGGGTGGCGCAGCAGCAGCGGCGGCCTTTACGATAGCTGGATGACGGATGACAAGTGCGCCGGCCCGTGATATTTAAGTCTCTCCCAGGCGAACAATAATTCCTCGAGATATCGGCCCGCCGGGCCATACATTCCGCAGACAATTGCAGAACTATCGTAAGAGGGTTGCTCAACCCTTTCCCTCTATCTACCTCGTTGCCTCTCCCTTTCGTTGTCAATGGCTCGGTGCAATTTTGAGACCGATCAATTAACATGGTCGGCGACCATAATCGTGAAATACTAAAATTTCACGTAGTTAAAGGAATTTAATTAATTAAAACGAAAAGCTAGAAAATTAATAATTATTATAGAGGTGGCATTGGAACTCTTTCGCATCAGAAACATTCTAATCGAATTTAGTTTGTTCGAACATATTGCCAATGAATTTTCAAAATCGATCAGAAATTGATAATAATAATTTCACAGAAACGAATGAACATCGAGATTATTGCAATATTAAATAATGTTATGCAATGTTAAATAATTTTGATTGAATTATTTTTGGGTTTATTTGATTTTGAATTGAACATTTTATTTAGATTTAATTTTTAATTGAGTTTTACAACGAAAGTTTTGTTAATAGATTAAATTAATAGATTAACCAGAGATTTGAAATCATGATAACATAATATACCACCTTCTCACCCCTCCACCCTTTCAAACAGTACCAAAACAAGACAGACGATTCGCCGGCTCGTCGTTCGATGTAAATGAACAGCGGGCGATCGATCCGCTCCGCTTCTTTCGCGCCGACGACTCTGTTATAATTCTCGGCCGATTGTTGGGAAAGGTAGCGCGAGGAGCGCCAATGACACGGGCAATAAAGCAAACCCCCCGTTGCACGGGGAAATCTTGCGTGGAACGGGAACAGGGAAATAGCACCGTTGGAACAGGAGTTTCGCCGGCGCGATCGCTACCCCCCGGAACAGAAGACGAAGTGGAAGCTTCGGCAAATCTTACGGAACGACCGTCTTCGCCGTGCAGAGAGCGTAACACACCGGTGTTCCTCCGGTGGGACGTCGCGCGTAAATTATGCGAACTTGTAAGGGAAAAACTGGCGTGACGGGTATACACGAGCACAAAGATATGGACGCGTAACCTGTTTAGGTTAGGGGTCTTTGGCGGACCGCGGCGCCTTTTTGCAAAATTATATTATTGTTCTGTCACTTCAAGCAGAAACTATAGTTATTATGTATGGGTACTATATAGTAATGTTCCTTTGCGTTAGCAGTTTGGATAGGAATTAAATAAGGGTGGTTTTCAAACTGTTTAATAATAATGTTAGGGGTTAGAGGTTACTTCAAGCAGAAACTATAGTTATTATGTATAGTTGCTATATAGTAATGTACCTTTGCGTTAGCAGTTTGGATAGGAATTAAATAAGGGTGGTTTTCAAACTGTTTAATAATAATGTTAGGGGTGGTTATTGGTTATATTTGGTGGACCGCGGCGCCTTTTTGCAAAATTATATTTTTGTTCTGTCACTTCAAGCAGAAACTATAGTTATTATGTATAGTTACTATATAGTAATGTACCTTTGCGTTAGCAGTTTGGATAGGAATAAAATAAGGGTGGTTTTTAAACTGTTTAATAATAATGTTAGGGGTGGTTATTGGTTATATTATTGGTTATATTATATTATTGGTTATATATTATTGGTTATATTATATTATATTGGTTATATTATATTATATTGGTTATATTTGGCGAACCGCGGCGCCTTTTTGCAAAATTATATTTTTGTTCTGTCACTTCAAGCAGAAACTATAGTTATTATGTACAGTTACTATATAGTAATGTACCTTTGCGTTAGCAGTTTGGATAGGAATTAAATAAGGGTGGTTTTTAAACTGTTTAATAATAATGTCAGGGGTGGTTATTGATAGACTGAAGAACTATCTTAGATGCTTCCATCTGGCTCCGTTTCCCCCGCGGTTAGACAACACTCTCGCGCGCAGACGGTCTCCATAAAGGGTTAAAGTATCGTTCCGAACTCCATAAAAACCCGTGGGCGATCCCCTATCCGTTGCAAATGTCGCGGAAGATCGTCGCCGCGAGTTTATCCTCGCGCGCCGCGCGATTTCGCTCGGACGAATCGCGCGATCGCTGCTGCCGGGCTTCGCGAATTCGATGAAAGTTTTACGCGCATTTCCGAGAGGTGTACGCCCGATAAAAATGCCGTCGCAGCCCTGCAGGGGAAAAGATTTCCGTCCCTTGCACGCCCGGCCCTCCAGGCACCGCGAGTTCCTTCGCCGCCGACGCCTTTCATCCGATCGCGGCGACTGGTACGTGTCAAAATGTAATCGATGTACAGTATAATTGAGTTACAATCGAATTGATGCAGATTAAATTTGAAATGCGATTTAATCGAAATACTGCAATTGAGATGCAATTGAAATATAATGCAATTGAGATGCAAGTGAAATATAATGCAATTGAAATGCAATGCAATTCAGCTATAGCATAACTGATTTACACTGCGATTGCAATAAAATATCCTTAAAATAAAATCTTGTTAAAATAAAAAATAATGAAAAGAAAACCTGCCATAAAAAAAACAATAAAATCGAATTACTTCGCAATAAAAATTCCTCGAATAAAATCAATCATAATTCTACGCAAGGTAACCCTAAACTATTACAATAAATATCCGCTCAATCTTATATTTTACAAACTTATTAACAAAAGAATTGCATAAACTTCTACGATTCGATAAACCTCGCAGAAAAATGTTGAAACGAGATTTCAGAGCATGTTGAAGCAGCTTCAGCTCGCGGCCGTTGTTTTCTTGAAAAAGTGATAGTTTAATCATCCGTTGTTGCGGAACGTTAAACCGTTTAAGCAGGAAAATATCCGCTAATTGGATAGGAACTATTACGCGGTCTGACAAAGAACCGAAATTTAGTAGTATGTAACGTGAAACCAATTAGTCGCGCGAATTCCCCCGGGTCCAATTATCCGGCCGGGATCCGCTATTCTAACGGAGCTTGAAATTTGCATTAAAAAATATTCGAAGCCGGCGCGGGACGATAAGAGAAAGGATCTCGCTGCGCGGTCTCTTACCGATTAAGGATAATGGGATAATGGAATGTACGGGGTGGTGGTCCCACGCAATTGTTTCAAGTCGTAATTCTGTTGTTATTGCATTAGAAAATATATTATTGCATTAAAAGATATATTATTTCATAAAAGAATTATTAGATTTCGAGATATTTTCAAGAAATGTATTTTATTGAAAAAGATACCCATACCGTCGATAACCATCGCGACAATTGTTTTCTAAATTGAATAATAATTTGCAACACTATAGCGCATTTACCAAATTCAAAAAGTGTCTTTATCAATAAAGACATTTTTTTGAAAATATCTCGAGATCTAACAATTTTTTTGCCATGGTACCCTAATAATTTTTTACATAGAATAAACAGAAGAATCGATATGTCTAAACAAAAATATGCGCTTCTATTTAAATAAATTATGCAATTGTTAATTGCACATGCATTGTTGCATCTAAAAAAATTTCAAAGGCCTACAGACGTAGTTCTTTTCGAACTATTTAACCTTCTCCTTTGGCATTTTTTCATAAATGCAATGATAACGGAGTTACAGTTGAAACAATTGCGTGGACCACACTGTACAGTATTGTTCGACGTCGAAGAGCCGCGAATCAAAGACGTCGAGAGACGGGCGAATCGATGGCAGTTCCGCGGTATATCAGCCGGTCGTGTATCATAATTAGAAGGTCGGAATCGCGCGGCCGTGTCCCCTTCGTTTCGATAACGACTGGCCGCGGACTGGAATTTCGTTCATACCGGGGAATCGCGCGCGCGCGCGCGGCCCGGCTTGGAAATTGATGACGAGATTTATTGGCACTCCGCCTCTGTGATTATCATTTCGATGCACATTTCGAAGAGGTTAATTTCGGCCGTAAGGAGCGAGCCAAATGGAAGGCGCGGCCACTGTCCACTGTACCAGCCACCGTTATCGACCGAAATCGGACCTAATACGCCGTTTCGATGATTTATGAACAGAGAGAGAGAGAGAGAGAGAGAGACGCGAAAGTATTCGAACGCCTATCAACCACTTAGCTGCGTCGATCTATTATTCTTTAAATCATCAATTTTATAGCTGTTTTATCGTTCATATTAACCCTTTGCACTCGAAGCCATTTAATTACCTTTATCAGATAATATTAAATTTTGATATTCATTTGCTTTGCTTATTTTTTGATTAAATAATTAATATAATAATAACTCAAATTATCGAGTATTTCTCATGCGATAAATTAAACAGTGATTAGAAATAAACTAAAGGGTAATAGATCCAATTTATCTAACTATTTTAAGTTGCCAGAAGCGTTAAATAACTAACGAATTGCTAGAAAATTGTTATGAAAAATTGCAATTGGTGAAACCGACGAAAAAAATTAAAAAATAATATTCCGTTGACAACGCGACAGCATGCCAAATTTATCCGAATTCTATTCGCGTGACTCGACTCGAATTAGCCTAACTTCTATTATCAGAACCAGCGCCGAGCGTCACGCCAATTATATGAAACTCAATTATGTGACAGACTCCCTGAGCTATTGCTATAATCCGGTAGGGCTAAGCAAGACATATGATTGAATCCACTTATCTGAACGCGAACTCCGGCTATTTCTACGGGGAAGTTGCGAGCTAGTGGGCGAAGTCAGCGACAAGTCGGTCGCTAATAGACTAAGGATCTTCGAGCTGGATACAAATTTCATGCGTCTCGAGCAAGACGCAGCTGATGTGCGACAGCTTTTAGGGTTAACCCTTTGCCGTATGGTTACTGTTAGTAAACGTGGTATAATAATTTTTAACGCCACCTTGAAGTCACTATATTATAGGATATATATCAAAGGATTAATACTTAAAAATTGAAATAAAAATTACCAATACATATATTAAATACAAAGTTCCATTTAAGGTAAGAATTTATTAGTAACAAAAAAATACTGCTCCAAGTAATTGTAAAATAAATCGTAGGGCAAAGGGTTAATTGTTCACCCCATGCTTCCGCCATCTAAACGAATCGCTTCTCCCGAACCAATCCAAAAGCCCCAGCTTTTAGGGTTAACCCTTTACCATATGGTTACTGTTAGTAAACGTGGTATAATAATTTTTAACGCCACCTTGAAGTCACTATATTATAGGATATATATATCAAAGGATTAATACTTAAAAATTGAAATAAAAATTACCAATATATATATATATTAAATACAAAGTTCCATTTTAAGGTAAGAATTTATTAGTAACAAATTAATTGTAAAATAAATAGTAGTGCAAAGGGTTAATCGCTCACCCCTTGCTTCCGCCATCCAAACGAATCGCTTCTCCAAAACCAATCCAAAAGCCCCAATAAAAAATTAATTTCCAGAAAATAAAAATGCCCGTGATTGATCAAATGATTGATTCTGTTTCGCAGACGGCCGGTGTGCCGCGGGCCTGGGCGACCCACGCCGGCGAGGACGTGCCGGTATTCGCCATAGGCCCCCTGGCGAACGTCTTGTTCTCGGGCAGCATCGACCAGAGCTATATACCGCATGCCATCTCGTACGCCGGCTGCCTGGGCCACCACGCGAGCCGCTGCTCCCGAGATTCCACGTCCAGCAACGACACAATGAGCGTGCCGATAAGCTGTCCCTCGGCGGAGCCAAACAGCGCCGCGATATCCAGCGACGTGATGAACGACCAGGCCAGAAATCCGCCCACGAAATCCGGCGCGGCACCGGACGCGACCGCACGCCGTTCGCCGTGCGGCGGCCCCGTCCTGATGCTGCTGCCCCTTATCCTGGCCATTCTGCTGTGCTCGTTCGAGGGAAGGAGTTAATGCCCGTTAGACTCTCCTCCAGTGAATGGCTTCCTGTTACCTGCGACGTGGACGTCCCCGCGGCCGCCCTCCCTCTCGAAGAAGCTCCCAGGATAATCCGCCGTGTCGGGGACAACAGGTGATCCGGACGATCGCCGGACAGAAATCCGAGGGTGGATTAAGAGTCCTGCGCGAGTCGGACGCGGGAGGATTTTGCTGCGGGAGAGAGAGAGAGAGAGAGAGAGAGAGGGTCGTCCCCGCGACTCCTCCGATGACCCGGCGCTATTAATTCCACCCGGAAGAACCCGGAGGGACGCGGCCTGTGCGGCGAGAGCCTCGATCGTAGGAGCCGCGAGTTTTCTTAACGCGAGGCTGGAGATCGATCGACGACCTGAGAGAGCCGAGAGAGAGAGAGAGAGGCTGTCGTCCGCTCTGTCTGTCGAAGCCGCTCGGAAAATCCAGGGTATCCTCGAACACGACAATTTGCTGGCCGACGTACACTGGCTCTGTCTGGTCGGCTCCGACGCGTCCTGTCGAGTCGAGCCGATGCGAAGCCGATGTCCAGCCGATGTCGCGACGGCGTCGACGAGAGCTGATCCCCGGCGCTTCTTCCAGGCGCGCGGCCACGTCGCTCGATCACCGATAAACGATCCCTGGTTACCAGAGCAGCCCTGAAAAAACGTTCCGCAACGCGCAACGATAAATCGGCCGACTCGAACAGCAAACGCTGCCGAAGTCCCCGGTGTTTCACGGATCACGGCGATTCGTCTCGCGGCCGACAGTGTCACGGAGTGTCCGCGGTCCCGATCATCGGCCCCGATATTCAACGGCGACCGAAATCGATCTTTTTCGCGCGTGTTGCCCGTTCGAACGTTTTAATGGCCGTCGTCGTCGTCGTCGTCGTCGTCGTCGTCTAATTCCGCGAGCGATTTCGAATTCTATGACTATGCGGGGGCTGGGATTCGAGCAGCTTGGGGACAATTTGCGGAGATAATGACTATCTCAAGACCTGCTGCTCGGCGAACTTTTCCAACTTTCGAAGTCCTCGCAGGATCTAAATGAGGTTTACAAGTGGTACGTGACGGGGATACTCTCGAAGGATCGCTCTCCCTCTCTCTCTCTCTCTTTCTCTCTCTCTCTCTCTCTGTCTTTCCGTACCGGCGGAGGCTCGCGAAGAGTTCCGATGAGCTCGACGGTTCAATTAAAGGGGTGTTGATTACGACGAAACAGATATTAGGTGGCTGCGAAACAAAGCGCGGACCTCGCGATGGAATGGAGCGCGGGGAAGTGATTGCTGTCTCGTGGCACCGTCTCTCCCTCTCTCTTCCTCTCTCTCTCTGGCTCTGATTCCTTCGCTCTCTCTTTTTCTCTCTCTGTCAGTGTTTCTCTCTTTCTCTCTCTCTTTAAGTTATCTCTCTGTATGCTTCTGTCTTCTCTCTCTCTCTCTCTCTTTTGCCTCTGTTTCTCTTTTCTTCTCTCTCTTTACTCTGTCTCTCTCTCTCTCTCTCTCTCTCTCTCTTTCTTTTTGCCTCTGTTTCTCTTTTCTACTCTCTTTACTCTGTCTCTCTCTCTTTACTCTGTCTCTCTCTCTTTA
>NC_135782.1:4135855-4141284 GCF_028453695.1 Augochlora pura | reverse complement strand
TCTCTCTCTCTCTCTCTCTCTCTCTCTCTCTCTCTCTTTGTCTCTATTTCTCTTTTCTTCTCTCTCTTTACTCTGTCTCTGTCACTCTCTGTTTCTGTCTTCCTCTTTCTCTCTTTGTCTCTCTCTCTCTCTCTTGCTCTCTCTCTCTCTCTCTCTCTCTCTCTTGCTCTCTCTGGCTCCAGCATCCTCACCCAAGAGCGTCGACGGAAGTTTTATAACCAAGTACTCCGCGATCGCCGCGTTAATAGCAAATTGATCTTGTAAAGATTATTGTATAAACGAACTTTCTACGAAATGAACGCGCTGGGAGAGGAGCGACTCGGTGCAATGTAAATTTGTACGATAAAGAGAGGAGTGTTTTTGAAAGGTGTTCGTGGACCTGGGCAAGCATCGTGTGAAATGGAAATTAGAAATAATTAGTCGAAACTCGTGGGTTTTATTTGGTGTTAACAGTGATTGATCGCTTCGCCTTA
This sequence comes from Augochlora pura, assembly GCF_028453695.1. NCBI lineage: Eukaryota > Metazoa > Arthropoda > Insecta > Hymenoptera > Halictidae > Augochlora > Augochlora pura. Next base: position 4,140,811 of record NC_135782.1, on the reverse strand, counting down.
TTTCGACGCGGAAATAATAGAAATTTGTTTCGAGCAAACGTTGTTTGATTAAGTGTTCTCGCGAGGTGAGTAATTAAGCATTTTACTTGAAATATAGCGAGAGATATGATTTTATAAATAATGTGCATTGAAAGGAATTTATTTCGTTTAATAAAATTGTCTTTTTAATATCAGGGTTGATCAGATCCAAATTTTAATTTTTGATAATTATAAATTAAGGTGGCATGTTATTTAAAATAATATTTCAAACAATGTTGCTGTAACAGGGATCGCGACTATGGAAATAATTATCAGACAAACGAATATTTTACGTGAAATAACGTTTCGAGTAATATCGTTTCAAAAATCATCGCAGACGTGGAAATAATTATTAGATAGAATAACGTGTCGTTTAAATTAATATCTGTAGTAATATCGTTTGAAAAGGCGTCGCAGACGTGGAGATAATTAGCAAGCAAAATAACATGTCGTTTTAAATAATATTTCACGCAATATCATTTCTGAAATGTCCGTAGACATGTTAATAATTATTAAACAATCTGATATTTCGTTTAAAATAATATTATAACCAATATCGCATTAAAAATCACCTTTTACGTGGAAATAATTATTAAACATTTTGATGTTTCATTTAAAATAATATTTCGAGTAATATCGTTTCAAAAATGATCGTAGACATGGAAATGATTATTAAACATTTTGATATTTCATTGAAAATAATATTTCGAGTAACATCGTTTCAAAAGCGATCGCGAACATGGAAATAATTATGGAACAAAATGGCACGATGCTCGAAATAATGTTTCGCATAATGCCGTTGCGAATGTGCGCTCAGGTCCGTTGCGGTCATTGTACACGTTAAAAGTTTCAATGCGACCGGACGAGTTCATTCCCATGCTTCCGTTCGCCCGCCGTCGTTCCGTTTTGCTGGGAAGAATTGAACGAAAAAGGGGGGCTCGTCGACGCTCTCGACTTTCACGTCGACGACGGAACAAACGAATTCGATCGAATCTCTTCAAACGAGAGTACTAAATACGACTAAACGACTAATATTTTAAATAACGGCGAAAAGTTAGCATTTGTTTAAGTAACGACGACGAGTTTGCGTTTGTTTAAATAATGGCGATGAGTTTGCATTTGTTTAAACGCCGCGCGACTTTTAATATAACTAGATCGCGGATTTTTATGCAAAACAAAAATTCACCGTTAAATTAAACAGAAGTTAATTCAAAAGATATCTCTTCTTTCTAATGATTTTAATATAGCAAAAAGAATGCTACAGCGTCGTTAAATTGTTCTCTCAATCTTTAAAAACCTGCGCTTCGTTTATAATATAACCAGACTGCGGATCTTTATGCAGAATAAAAAAAAAACAGAAATTAACTAAAGAAATATCTGTTTTTTTAATAATTTCAATATAATAAAAATAATGCTATAGTTACACAGTTCTCTCAATCTTTAATAGCCTGCGCTTTATTTATTCACTTTAAATGCATAAAATCCGCGATCTAATTATAGTATATTTTATTAAAAAAAGTTCATCGAAATACTTCTCGTAGCTAAATAAACATATATATATATATATGTATAGTCGCTATAATTTCGCGCGACTGTAAATGAAACGCGTCAGGAACCAACGATCTCAAGTACGACCCCCGTCATGAAAATTCCGTGGCGCCGCGCGACCGGGGATTATTGAACTTCGTGGCCGAAGATTTAAAATGCTAATAAATTTTCAGGAGTTGCCGCGCTGTGTGTGTGTGTGTGCGCGCGCACCGCTCTGAATACTTTAAGGATGCTTGCGCAAAGCAACGCCGTTTACTTTTACGTTTACGTTTACGCAGCCCCTCTACTTACCACCGCCCGGGGAGAATGTATAATTAATACGGTGGCACAGCTTTTGCCCATCGCGGGCCCACGCGGTTTATGTAACGTTTCGGAAGATAACAAAACCGGGGGGGGAGGGAGGGCGGTCGAAGAAGAGAACATTTTTCTTTCTCGTCCCCCTTTTCCTTTGCTCTCGACTAACATTGAATTTTTAGACGATTTTGAAACGATACGCCGATCTCGGAAAATAAAGTAACGTAACTCTTTGCTTTGTATGTTGCTTGGACGATTTTTAAATAATTTTAGATCCGATGGGATCTAGTTTTAAAACAGTGTCACGTGACGGTCGCTAATCTTAGTGATTAAAGTAACGTAGATTATTTTCGCTTCCATCTATTATTTACCTAATTTTTTATTATTTTGTCTTACGCCTATTATTTACCTAATTCTTAAATAATTTTTAGAATAACTAATTAATAAAATGAATAATTGGATCATTAACCAATATATCATTGCAAGGATAAATAAATCGAGACAAAGAGGATCGCAGACACCGAAGATTCCACGAGCCTGTGTGCCATCGACCAACAATTCCGAATATTCAATAAAAATTGTTCCATCACGATGTAGAACTTCGTACCACTTTGTCGACCGAAATCGACAAGGACGCTTAATCAACTCGTTCCCATCGATCTCCGACGAAGTTCACTCCGCTTTATATTTATGTTTCAGTTCAGCAATCGACCACGTCGACGTGCAAATACACCGCCGAGTTAATGTAACGATGCAAGCTGCACCGCGATGCATTTCGCTCGTGGCATTCCTTTTTTTCATCCATTCCGTCTGCCTTCCTTTTTAACGCTGTTTTATGCATATTTATATTTTTAATATTCTTTGGTTTATTTTGATTTATTTTGATCTATTTTGATTTAATTTGATTTCTTTTGATTTAATTTGATTTATTTTTATTTAATTTGATTTATTTTGATTTATTTTGATTTATTTTGATTTCTTTTGATTTAATTTGATTTCTTTTCATTTATTTTGATTTATTTTGATTTCTTTTGATTTAATTTGATTTCTTTTGATTTAATTTGATTTCTTTTGATTTCTTTTCATTTATTTTGATTTATTTTGATTTATTTTCGTTTATTTCAATTTTGTTAATCATTAGTCTAATGAGACCGGAAGTCTCGATCCTCGCGTGGCATTGCTGCCTGATGACTGGCTTCGAGAATCTCGAGGTGCCATCGTTGTCTAAAGCGGCGACGCGTCGCATAATCGCAACGCGTTCGTCGCGAATTCCGCAACGCGCCGGCTACATTGTTGCGAGACCGTCGTCGCAATGTAGCATACCTGCTAGTCAAATAAATCGTTTCTAATCACGGAAGGTGTTCGCCAACGCCGTAATCATCTGCGACTATAGCTCGCGACGTACTCGGAAATTATTGAATTGAAACCTCGATATATTATTAAATTAAAACCTCGATATATTATTGAATTAAAACCTCGATATATTGTTAGCAATAGCAGTGTCGATATATTGTTAATTTGCAGTCATATATCCATCGAATTTTCAATTGTAAAATTTTTCTTTAATACGTCATTTATACACAATAATTAAAATATGCTTTACAATTAAAAAACACGTTTTGGAAAATTTCATTTTCATTTTTGTTTTCGATAGAAAAATGTTGGCAAATTTTTCTTCGACTTTCACTAATTTCTTAACACCATACAATGCATATTTATAATTTTTCAGCGTATATAGTTAAACAATTGATTTATCATAATTTTATTTCTCAGCGCCGATTGCTTTATAACTGCAACATTGATTTCCGTCGATTCTTTTATTTCTATTAGAACAATCGACGCGGCCATTAACACCGCAACAAAGAATATCTCGTGGTAAGAAAGCCGCGGCGGAATTCGTATTCCGCGCGCGGACGTCCGCGAAAGAAAACGTCTCCCTTAAGTCGTGGATATCCTTCGGAGAACGTTCGCGGAATAACGCGAAAGATATTTGCGGCGCGATTAAAACGGGATCGCGTACCAAACAGGATCGAACGGTCGAACGACGTCGGGCGTCGTTTTACAACGCCGACCTTCCATTAGCATCCGAATCGAGAAACGGTGTCGCGTCTCTCGCGCCGCCCCCTCGTATTACAAGATGATTGCGCGCCGGCCCATTCAGATTTATGATAATTCGCGCGATTTTAATAAGCGTTCCCGCTCCCGTGAAATCACGGAAAAAAAGTACGTCGGTTTGTTAATTGCGTGTTGATTAGTAACGCGATTACGACGCGCGCGCTTCGTCGATAGACGCTCTGAAAAGGGAGAATTAAGAGAGAGAGAGAGAGAGGAGAGAGAAACGGGATCGCATAAAGCTGATGCGAAACGAGAGGACTCCGGTGAACTCTTCGGGGTGGGGAAGGCTAGATGAAATCAGCCTCGCTTTAACCTTTCCAATTACTGTCCGCATTCAAGGTGGCACACTGTTACCTTTCAGATGACCGGGCACACCTCTTTCCATCTCTCGGGCGAATCGTTATTTACTTCATCCTGCGATTCGCTCGAAATATTAAAGCGCGCTAATCATTCCAGTGTTCTGGAGGCAAAGGGCTACGCGGCTGTCTCTTAATTACGAGAGCTACCCTCGCGCGATCCTCTTGGGAGACGAGCTCGGGATTCGAGCGGAAAGAAGGAGCGACTAGATAATACGTTATTTGGAATGCTGTTACTTTATAATAAATATGGCGTCGTTGCTTTTTCGAGTAGGAAGGAAGAAATAAGAATTTGTTCGAAGGAACTCTTAATTTGTCAGAACTCTCTTTTATAACTATTATTAATATTATTTCTATTAAAACTGGTACTGTTATTACTATTATTTCTATTAAAACTGGTACTGTTATTACTATTATTTCTATTAAAAATAGTACTATTATTAATATTATTTCTATTAAAACTAGTACTATTATTACTATTATTACTATTATTTCTATTAAAACTAGTACTATTATTAATATTATTTATATTAAAACTGGTACTGTTATTACTATTATTTCTATTAAAACTAGTACTGTTATTACTATTATTTCTATTACTATTATTATTATTATTTATTACTTA
>NC_135782.1:4107936-4135755 GCF_028453695.1 Augochlora pura | reverse complement strand
TCAATACTTATCAGTAGATATCAATATATCTCACTATACATCAATATATACCAAAATATATTAAATTTGACATAACCTGACATAACCTGATACATGTCATTAATACACATTGCCATACATCAAATCGCAAAATCAGTCGCCAGACGAGCGTATATAAATTATTCTTCGCGTACGTCGATATTTTAAAAATGATCTAGAAATGACACGCGTTATTTTATTAAAACTGTGTCGAATTTATTAAACTCCATTGACGCAATCCAACGTTATAATTCACGATCATCAAAATTATAAATCGAACGCGATACGTGTAAAATATACATGACGCGCGTGGAATTATTCATAAATTATGAATTATACATTTCTACGGAATTTATCGAATGTATTTTGTTTCGTCCTACAAAATAATAAACTATATTGTAACAAAAATAATTGAACAGCTTCACAAAAATATATGTTCGATATTTTTACACGTGAAAAATATTGTCACGAAACTCGTCTTAACAATATTACGATAAAATGTTGCACGGTTGTTTTATAAATTATTTGTTTAGTGCTGATTCGATTCGACTTAATTTTATTCATTAGAAATATATGTTTTGGTGATTAAGGGCGACGTTCGATCACATTTCGACGCTCCGCCAATGTATACGACACGCGCGAAGGGTTAATGCAGCTCTCGGCTGCGCGGATCGCGTTTAGGGCCAAGTTCTTGGGAGACGGTCTGCCGCACCTAAGCGACGCGAGGCGGTTCGTAGATGAAGACAAACAAACGACTTTAGATGTTCACATCGCGTTCTCTTGATACTCTCTCTTGCGTGTGTGTGTGTGTGTGTGTGTGTGCGACGCGTGGCTCGCGACTAAGTTCTACTGTATACGTATGTGCGTGTGTGTGGGAGTGTGACGGTTGTGTGTGCGTAACGATACGAGATGCCTGCGACTGTAATATCTTCGCGAGTCTGGGTTCGAAGGCGTAACCGAACTTAAAGTTTAAGATTTTAGCGTCGCGACTGGATTGTAACCGCTATAATCCCGCGAGACCAAAAACTACTCCGTGAAATAGAAGAACACACGCGCGCGATGATGATGCTCACCGAGACGATCTATACAATAGGATATTATTATTACACGGGACACGTACACCGGCATACAAGCGAATATTATAAATATATACATATATAAATATATTTCTGTAAATAACGTGAACACGAATTATTACAGATGGGATTTACAATAGATATCTGTATATTATTGTTTCATAAAAAACAAATTACAGAAACGACAAACCATGCGTCGATTATTTCACAACTACCACTGTTCCCAGAATTCCTCGATCTGTGCAGTTTATAGGATTACGCGAGTAATAGTAATAAATTGCATTATTTATTAACGTCGTGCTTCGTTTCGTTCCTTTGTTGAATAATCCCCTTAGCTATTATATTGTTTATTAATTTTAATTGAAAGGTATTTTCAAAGCTTCTTCTCAGTGATCTATCGATCTTTTCATTATTGTCATTAAAACAGTAATTTATTAAATATAATTTCTATAAATTGGAAAATCAGGCAACAGTTAATAATAAAATATGTCCAAGTAACCATAGTGCAAAGATTGATAAAAATCTGTTAATCTTCTCTCGAAAAATCGCTTCAACATATTTAATAATATATTTAATTTTGTATACAATAATAATATAAAATCCAACCGAAATCAATACATAAAATATTAATAAACTAATTTGCACATTACTGAATATCGCATGAAAATCGATACAGTCTCTCTATGGTTATATTATTTAAAAAAAAATTAATAAATCGTTCCCACGACTCTACCTCCTTATTAAAATTCAAAGGGTTGAAAAAACGTGTCCGAAGAATCGTACTTTCGCTTTATAACGTTCGCCATAATACAGCGCGGTTTTAACGGCGAAGAGATGATATTAACTTAACGAGCAAACGTTATAGGAGAGAACCTAAATACCAGTAAATTATATTGGGCGCGGTTCCATTATAAACCGACGTTACTCGCAGACCCACCCTGTGTTCCCGAACGGTGCATAATTCATTCGCCTACCAATATTCACCGCGCACTCGTACATCCACCCGTGGTTTTCCACTAATGTACTTTAGGCCGGTGTTGGCCGTCGTGTGTAGGATAACGATCTGCGCGAAGTTCCCCGCTCCCTGTACTTTATACGGCATCGACGCAGACGACCCGTACACACTTAACTGTTTCGCTGCGATTTTCCTCGACCAATCGTCGACCTACGATCTCGACCAATGGAAAAATCGTGTGAATTTCAGGACACGAATGGAGTGGATATATCGCATTGGTATAGTTTGGTAAAATTATTATAGAGAGGATTAAATTTCTTTGGTATGAAAAGTTTGTGTTATAGTGGTTTTTGTTGTTATATAAATATCGAGGTAACGATGGAAAAAATATTAGAGTATTAATTCGTCCTTCTTATGGAATATTCATTTTTGATATATCGATTAAATATATATCGCATCAATATCAATGTGTCAATACATCAGTATATCAATACATCAATATATCAATTCATTAATATGTCAATATATCAGTACATCAATATATTAAAATATCAAGACATCGGCATGTCAATTCATCAATGTGTCAATACATCAATATATCAATTCATCAGTCACTACGTCAGTATATCAATTCATCAATACGTTAATATATCAATACATCAGTACACCAGTATATCAATAGATCAATACGACAATACATCAATATATGAATGCACCAATATATCAATACATCAAGGTATCAATATATCAACACATTAACATGTATATTATGTATATTATGTTAAAATGTACATTAATACATTATACCCAAAAATCGTGCGAATCTTCGCTCCCACCCCCAGCAAAGACGATAAATGATCGAGACTGGCAAGTTAGCCAGGATCGCCAGGCAGTTTCGTCATTTTGTTAACGGAACACGTTCCGCCACTTCCGTGGGTAGTCCGGGCCCCAGGATCGAAGTAAGCGTTGGAACCGCAAGACGAGCGCCGGAACTATACCGTATCGAATATAATATCTGCCGGTGGGTAAGTGCGTATCATATAGACCCTCCTCCACCTCCTCCACCTGGCCGACGGTGCTCGGCGAGAAGAACAGTTCCTTGCACGTAACGCGGGGCTCCCATTGAACAATTGCAATAATACCCCGTTAAATTTGGTGTAGATTGTCGGACGGGACAAGGACGAGCGTGCGCGCGCGACTTCGCTACCCATCGCCGCGGGGAGCTGCGAATGGTTTCGCAAACTCTGTAAACTACTCATTTCGAAGTTTCCACGGAACGACAGGACGGCTCTCTGGAAGTGATAAACTCGTGACAGCCGTAGCCAGATATCCGTGAAATGGCGGGTCGTGCAGGATATGGGACGACGCGGTATTCAAAAGCTTATGGGGCTTTCAACGTTCGCGCCTTTTAACGGCGATTCAATCGGCGAATGATCGTCGAACGGGTGTTTCCAGTGTCAACCCGTTCGCGACTTCCAGGACTACTTTAAGCAGATCTATTTTTTATTTATAATATCTTTGCTGGGAAAAGAGGATTTTTATTGTTTAAATGTATCTATATTGAAAATTTTTACTATTTTATTATTTTCATTTAAACGATTTTTATTTCTCCTATGGATAGAATTATTTTCAATACGTGATTCTGAAGGAGAAGCAATTTAGTTGCGATTTAACCCTTGAGGATTCTTATGGGGTAGTTTTTCACCGAGAGCGTAATATTTCTATTCAGATTATTAATCAAATATGAAATTGAGTATATGATTAATCGAAGCTGTAATAGTTGGGTGTGTTATTAAATGAAGCTGAGATTTAATTATTGAATATATAGAAATTTATTTACTAGAAAAAATCGAGGTCTATTTGATAAAAGAAATGGAAGTCTATTTATTAAAAGAAATAGAAGTCTATTTATTAAATGAAATCGAAGTCTATTTACTGAAAGAAATAGAAGTCTATCTATTAAAAGAAATAGAAGTCCATCTATCAAAAGAAATAGACTTCTATTTGATAAAAGAAATAAAGTTCAATTTACTAAAACAAAACTTAAAACACCCACAGATAAAACATTTACCAAAAAGAACGAAAGCCCGCATAATAAACCAAAAAAGAAAATCAATTCGCCAGACCAGACAATCGATTAAAAACCAAAGGAGACAGTCCACCAAAATCTACCGCATCGGCCAGAGATATATCTTCGCGGAGAGACTCCGAACGAGAGGGAGCGGGCTCCGAATGAATTTCATATGGTATCCCCGGCGTTCGAGGGAATCAGGTATTCGAATCGGAGCCGCGCTGCGTCCGCGGTGCCCGGCTCCGGCGAACTGAATTAAAGTTTTAAAATCGAGAGGATCTAATTCTGCAGCGATAACCAACCAAGCCAGCCAGCAGGTGGAACTTGCGCGATCCACGGTAGCACCACCGCCACCGGGCACCGATGAAACACGACACCGCCGGCAATTCACCCCTACCATCCCCTCCTCCAACCCTTGGATCGCCGAACCCCACCTCTATAGATTATAATCTAGAGAATGTGGTCAGATTAACGTGCTCGCGACTTCATCAAAGAACCGGATACGGCTTCAAGAACTCCGCAGATTATCCGCCTCCCGGAAAGTTCGCCCGCCCCGCTCCCCCCCGGTTAAATGTCCTGGCACGACACGGCGCCTCTCTCCGTGGAATAATTATACTTACACGGTCTCTCGAAAGGGGGGGGTGGAAATTACGGATGCGAGAACTGATTTACGATTCCGATAACGGAGGGAAAGGAACGTATTGAATTCGACGTCCTTTCGCCGAGTAAATTACAACGGAAGATTGATCTGTAACACGAACACCGGAGAGAGAGAGCGCGCGCGCGCGAATAATCGGGTTTGTAAGAGTGTCGACTTTCGGCGTCTGTCCTGACGAAAAAAGAATTGCTTCTTTGTTCGAGAATATGTAATTAAGGGTTGGGTGATCGAGAAAGGCTTGAAAAATTGAAGTAATTTGGCGATTGGAAAATTTATTTGTGGGGCGTGACTGAGTAAATTGAAAGGGTGAAGTGTGGACAGAATTGTGCGATTATATGATATAGTATAGTATAGTATGTATATAATATAATATAATATGATACGTATTTTTACATATTATAATACGATATAATACGATATAATATAATATAATATAACACACATTTTCAGATATTATAATACGATGTAATATAGTATAGTACGTAAATAATATAACATAATACAATATAATAAATCATAGAAAAAAGAATACTAACACCTACTCTACTCAATACAGACCTTATGAATGTTAATTACTGTATGCAAATAAAAGTGATCGGCGCAGTATAATACAAAAAAAAATACGAGACCGTCGTTTCGACGGATAACGGTATCGCGTTCGACGGATCAAGTGGCCGGGGGTTATTACTTTGACGATTCACGGAATTATGAAATCATATTATGGAAGTTGGAAATGGTGTGTCGGTGGTATCGCGATAACAACGGAGTGCCATTGAAAAACAGATCTGAAGTTTATACGGTGGGGCGGAGTGAGGAGCACCAGCAGCAGCACCAGCAGCAGCAGCAGGAGGATATATGTACAAGCGCGTACGCTGTCCGGGAACAATTATCGAAATACGCGCATGAAATAGCGATGGGAACAGTTCATTTTTCAACGTGACAATGCAGCTGTGCATACGGCGCTGATGATAAAAGGTTATTCGGGGACCGAATATAAAAAAAGGGACGGGATAACGTGGGTTGGAAGAAGGAAGCAATTAGGTATTAACGATCTGTCGGATCGAGCAACAATAAATTGTATATAAAATATATATCTTTCCGTGTGTATAGTTATTTTTCTATAATTATCTATATACGTAATCTATCGGCAAATAATTATTCGTAATTACTTTGAAATTGTTCAATGACTTTTGTGCAGTTGAAATAAAAGTGAATAGATCAATTATCAAGTAATGAAATCTTTTGAAATTTAAACAGTTTGAAGATATTATTGTGTTATCGACAACTCACTGGAATTATTAAGAAGATAAATGATAGAGTAGAATATTAATAGAAACGTAAAATATATAAAATATAAAGAAATACGTATAATTATATTGATTATAAAATATATATATATATATATATATAATTATATTCGTTACAAAATATATATATTTATATTATATTTATAAATATATAAAATATATTAGTAGAATAGTTTTTATATGTATAGTTTCTGCATGTTGCAATAAATAGCGGTAAATTCTATACATTCGGCCCGAACGTTGACAATTTTCCGTGCAACAAACGCCGAGCGATAAATAAAAAATTCGGCGAACGATGCCTCGATCGATCCGGGTGGCATCGCGCGGCAACGGTCGCCAATTATGGTCGTCGACAGTGTTAACCTGGCAAGGGGTGGTCCACGGCGAGCGTCGATTCGCGGCGCGGAATTATGCCGAAGCTAAACAAATTCCTGGTAACGTCACTCATCACGGACATAAAGGAGTGTGTGTGGGTGGCGAACGAAATATATTCTTGGGTCGGCGATATCGAACATCTGTCATGGAAATTCCCAGCTAGAACCGCAAAGGACATAAACGCCATGGAGGTGGTGAAGGAACACAGCGACGGCAGCACCGCGGGGGAATTCTATATTCTTCTCCTGGAGCTGGCTTACGACAGGTTGTTTAGCCCTTTCGTTTTTTCGCCGATCGCGCCTCGACCGCGTGTTCGCATAAATTTCACGACGCCCGAAAACGTTTCCCCGTGATGGCACGCCATTACCGCGTACCCGTGTACGTAGTTCGGATTCAATTAGGCGCGCGATCGCTGCGCGGACGAAGGAACATTCGTCGAGGCAAACGGGGAACAACGGAATCGCGTTGTGGAGCGATTAGGTTCTCGATCATAGCTCGTTGAAATATACTAGTCGAATTCATCGCGATTCTATTTTTCGAACGATGAACAAGGTGTTTGTTATTTGTACGAAATTTGCCATAATCTCTGGGTTAATCTTTAATAAGATCGCTCTTTCTTGCTGTCGAAGTTATTGTATCATGCTCTTATTCATTCGTTAATTTTATATTTCCTTGTTCATTTATAAAATATATAAAATATTATTCAATATGATTAATTAGTATAATTTTTCGATGCAACTAGTCCTTCTAACAATTATAGAAAAATTCCAGTCACTTAAAACAATCTTAAAAAAGTAATGCCTAACAAGGAGTGACATAACCTGACATAACCTGCCATTTAAAAAAAAAATTGACAAGTCAGCAGAAACTATAGCAATATGAACTTCATTTCTTCATAATTTTTACTATTGTACCAGAAATTCAAAACAATTTGAAATAAATTAATACTTAATTTTATCCAATTAATCTGAATACCGTAACGAAGTATCGCTATACTAAGAATATTCGCTACTATAGAATAATATTATTTAAAAACTGTCGATTATTAACAATGGTTACTTCGCTGTATTTTGCAGACTACAATACCTGTTACGCCTGATAGTAGAGTTCATGGACAAGTATCCCTCCGTGGACGATTTTTTCAAGGAAGTATCGTGCATCAAACGACCGAGTCAGATCTCCTTGGCAAGTCTACTGCGACTTATTTGGGATCGGTTGAAGACTATGCCTGAATCGATTTCCCGTCACATGGTAAGCGGCTGCAAATATCTCCTGCATTATTTATCGAACCGTATCGCGAAGCTCGGTGTTTAACACTAGATTTACGGAATCCGTCAAAATGACGGGTCACCGATTTGTTAACGTGCTATAATTCAGATTTTAAAGATACATTTATTGCTTATTTATCGATTATATTTACTATAATTATTTATATTTATTTATTTATCGAGTACATTAACGATTAGAATAAATCGTTACTTTCATAAACAAATATAAAACGGCTGCTTTTATTACTCCGTAAACCTAGTGTTAAATAGACGAGTATTATCAGGCTATCCCATAAGTTCCTTCCTTTTCGTTATACTCCTTGTCCAAATCAATCTAAATCAGAGTTTTCCCTCGATTTTTCGAAGCCGAGTTTATATACACTTGCCGCGGCGTCGCTCTCCGCAAGAAAGTTCCGCGTGCCGCGCGTGATCACACGGGCGCCGAGACCCGGCGGTTTCTTGCGGAGAGCGAGAGGCACGCCCGGGCGCCGTTTAAAACCGGAGGAAAACTATTAATGAAAAGATTAATCCTGTGAAAGAAGTTTAAACTGACTTCGGTAAACTTGGTTTCGTACGGCGAAGTTGACACGGCCGAAGAACGAAGTTACGCTAATTACTAAGCGCTTCGATGCCGCCCGGGGTAAATGAAGTCCCGGAACTATTTCACCTAAGAAATTTTCTTTGTGACGCGCAACACGTGAACGAAATTCATAACTAGCGGCAAACAACTTCCATACCGCCCCCCCCCCACCCGCACGCAATTTCGCCGCGGCTAAATTGAACACGTTTATGGAGAGCTCCTACGTCGACGCCACTTTCGCAATGTTTAAACAATCCGTAAGCCTCCTAAACTGTCCCTGTTGATTAATTTAAAAATGACAAGGATATATTCAACTTATCATTAGCTGGATTTTGATAAATTATACGAGTTTTATACTCGTCGATTTTTGTTCTTTTTTCAATTTCTTGTTTGACTAAAGAAAGAGTTTGATATATTTATTATAATATTTGCTAAGCAGAGAAAATGTGGGCAAAATTATACGTTGCCACCGAGACTTTTACTATTAATTTAATAATTCACTTTTTACTTAATAAAGATGTTCTCGAATACAATAATTCACTGTTCGCTCAACAAAGACGTTCTCGAATATTAAATAGAAATAACAACGAGAAAAGGTAACGTTCGCAAGAACTGCACAGCGTCTAAGGTCAATATTCCCCGGTACGCTTCTCAACGATTCGTTGATGACAGTTCCCTTTCGCATGTCCGCGTTGCATATTCCTTTTGCTCGGGCATGTCCCGCGCGAGAGAAACAGAAGGGGTGGACGGGCGCGTCGCAGCGAAGCAGAGCGACGGGAGAATTGAAAAGCGGTAGTAAGAATCTAAATTGGAAAGGAACGGGACGGCAAAGGGAGGAATAACAGAGTCTAAAACGATGGAACAGTGGCGCGCGCGCGCGAAAGGGGTTTGCCAAAGCGAACCAGAAATCGGTGCGTACGATTGCGAGAACGTAAAAATTTCTTCCCGGGCCGGAGGAAGCTCCCGAAACGCAGCGAACGCGTCAACAGGTGAAGAACGGCGCGGAGGTGGTGGAGGACGTGGCGCAGGATTACCTCGCGCGCAAAGTGTCGCGGAGTTCTCAGGCACAAAGCAGCGTGAACTATTGCGAGAGCTGCACCGTCGCCGGCGAAGCGGTACTGCGCGCGATAAGCGCGATCGAGCGGGCGTTCGTTGACAGTGAATTAATTTCCGTCGCTGTCACAGAAAGGTACGTACCCGCCCCTTTCCACAGATTGTAGAACGTAACAAAGCGCGCGCACGGTGTTTGAATGAGAAATTCCTCTTTCCTCGCGGATTACTGTATTTGCCATTTGCAAATTTGAGGAGGCCGCGCACGCGCTACAACGGCCACGACGAAAATTGCTTTTCGATCGAAGATATTTGTTACTTTTGTTTAACGGGAATATTCCGTTAGGCTCGCAATTGTTTTCCGCGAGTTTTCGAAGTCGCGAAAATCGATGGACCGCGTAGTTTGTTTTATTTTGGGTTTATTTAGCTTTACCTATCGTTTATGCAATATTAATAAATATATTGCAGAATTTATAGAATATTGTTTCGATATTATTCTGATTTTATATTTAAGCTTATAATCTATATATATTAATAATTAAAAATTATTTATTCTTTAAATACATATTCTTTACTCTATAATTATATTCATTAATTATTTGAATATAGAACTATTTTAAAAATAATTCTGCCTTATTTGAAATAATCTGAGAATATTTCAATATTTTTAATAACAACGTTTAGGCTACAAAAAGATCGTCGCAAGTTAAATTGACTTCAAACGTCGCGAAACGAATTTTTACATTTGTGAAGGATATTTTTGGTGTTGCGAGTTTTTCACCGGTTTCTCGCGGTTTTCTTCTTTTTCTTGCGCGAACGAGGTAACCTTTTCTTGCCGGGGATTTTAGATCTTTCTTTCTTCTTTTTTTTTCTCTCCGGCCGCCTTTTCCTTGGGAGTTTTTCAACGTCAGCCACGTCGATGCAGTTTGTGATTTTGCAGGGTAGAGTTTCATAAAATGATGCACGTACATGGGAACTTGTCCCTGGTGCATGTTCTACATAAGGGCGAACGTTTCCTTCCTGAACTATACAGAAGAGATAGGCTGCGCGTCAATTTTAGGGTTGTTTGATTTTGCGTCGCTTCGATATTTTCTTTAATATCGCCGAATATTGGATAATGTTCGCGCGAAAGCGAAATATATAGAAAATAAAACGATTCGAGAACGAACGCGAATGATATTGTGATAAATATTCGTTGACTTTTTAAATTTGAACGAAATTTAAGGAGAGATTTTATTCGTGTATTGATGACGTTATTTTAAAAAGTAGAAGGGTCAGAATTGATAATTTTTATTTTATTAATTTCTAGCCGAATTTTCTAATCGAATTTTAGTTAAAACGTTAATGGTTTATTATTGACAAGAAGCTGTCGTAGAAGAGAATTATCCATTATTTCTTATCGTTAGTTATTTATGATGCATTCATCAAAATATGACAAAGGGTTTATAGTTTGGGTTTAGGCCCCTTTGTGCCCTATACGGGTTTAGGTCACGTCACTTGCCAGGAGGACGGTACGGCCACGCTAACCTTCCCAGGTACGTCATCCGGTACTACTCGGCCGTACCAGTGCCGTAAAGTAATTAAATCGTTAAATGAACATTAAAAGTAACTTCTCAAACATGGCAATAATCAAAGTGACCGTAACCTAACCCCAAATGTAAGGACGGAACGGTACGATCGCAAATCGCGTCTTAACAGGTTTCTCCATGAAAAATTCTCCAAATAAAGAAACCCATAAATATATCTTGAACTATATACTATATAATAATAAACTTTCCATAGCTAATGTTTCTAAAATTTGACGATAAATAATGACAATAGCAAATTCAGTTTCACTAACCTCAAAAAAATTCCTACATACACATTTCCACGGTTTAATTGACTTTTGAATCGCGGCGTGTTGAAAGCATCGCGACGAAACTCTGCGAGGCTCGTGGGAGCGGTTAAAAGCCGACGAGGCGTTTTTCTATGATAAAAAGCGTCGGCGCGTTTCAGGGATCGAATCCGGCAGGATATTTACGAGTGCACGCAATGGGCCGCGATGAGCAGATTGACGAGAGGCATGGAGACGGACGTCGTCGCGGCTGTGACGCGGATGCGGGACACCGATCTGAGAGCGACGGCCGCCGCGGAGGTTCACGAGTCGGCGATCCGGGATCTGCGGGCGAGCCTAGCGCGACAAGAGAAACGGACCGACGCTTTGCAAGCGAAAAACTCTCTGCTGGAGGACGTGCTAGAAAACGGCAGGTTTTCCACCGCTGGATATTCCCTCTCTCGAGAAATCCGTCCATCGTTTCCCCGACCGTATCCCTTCAGCCTTTCTTCGCCGCTTCCGCGTCCACCCCCTACCCTCCACCTCTCCCCGTCCTCGTCGTTTCCCTTCGGAATCTCTTCCTCTCGCCGCGGCGTTCTTTGATTCCCGCCCCGACGACGGTGTAACGACCGTGGAAAAAGTGATTTCGAAACTTCCGCGCGGTGAATTGTTCGTCTTTCGAGGCGGCGCGAGCTTGGTAAAAGTAGGTTCGCTTTTTTCGATGAAATTTTTGGTGAGAAATGTTTTCGGCTGCTTTCTGGGTTCGACCATTTCTCTGTTTCGATGATAGAGTACAGTCTTGGACAAATTTCACGACGGTGTAACTCGCACGAAAGGAATCGAAGATTATCTTCGATCGCGTCTACCTGTATCAATCCTTTGCAATCGATGCTAGTTCAACTGTAGATCTAAGGTTTGTTAATTGTAAATCTATGAAAATTTTTTGCTATTTTTATAGTATTTTATTTTATTTAACAAAGCATATAAACGCGGTAGAATAATTTAGGCGGAGTCACTCGAGGGCGGAGGGTTAACATTAAAAAATGAATAACTTTTTCAAATTAAACGATGTGACATTTTTTTATAATTTAGATTAACTATTCTTCTAGACAGTAAGCAACAAAATATTTACTAAAATTATTAAGAAATATACTAAATTAATAGAAATTTATTTCGAATAATTGCTAAATACAACCCCACGAATTTCTCCTTATAATCTAAATATCTTTAAACAAATTTCATGAATAAATTAGACGGAACAGAAAAGAAGGAACCCGTGTTTCCCCCGTACCCGTTCCGGACAGCCGTGACGTTCGCAAAATCGTTTCGATTTCGCGGACACTTTCGCGTCCCCGTTTTCACCGCAAAAGGAACAAAATCACGACGGGGCCGTTCGAAACATAGTGTCCCCTCCATTTACTATCTGTTACAGGGAACGGACGTTCATAAATCGTTCCCCATCGATTACAAGTCGCGTCTGCCAAACGGCTGGCCGACAGCGGCGGCTAGAGCGCGTAGGCAAAAATTTCTCAGCCGTGTTCCCCCGCTCGCGCGCGTTGTTTAACCGCTATCATTCCCATACGTAGAGCGTTCCGCTCGAGGTGACGTTATGTATCAGTTTGCTTAACCCCAAAATTTCGTGCGCTAGCCCCGTTTCTGACCCCCACGGGCTATTCGGAGTTTGATTGACGCGCGCAAGAATCGCGGACTGGTTTCGGCTTGCGATTCAATTTTGTTGAGGCCGGTAATTGGGGACAATTGCTCGGCGCTGGCTTCCGCGAAATTAATGGGTCGAATCGGCGAAAATTGGCGCGGAGGTACGTAGAAAATATGATACAGTGGTGTGTAGAAAATATGCGATATATAGAAAGTATGTGCAGAGGTATGTGGAAAGTATATGCGAAAATATATGCAAAAATAAGTCGAAAAATGTATGCAAAAATGCATGCGTAAATATGTGATACGTCGGAATTGGGATCACGTAACGTCACCATGATTTTTCCCATACTACTGTCAATCATAGTAATTTTGGCTACGTCGTCCTGATAATTTCAGTGGAGAAAATGGCGGTGAAACGGTCCAATTAGAAAATTGGTCACCGCGATATTAGTTCCGACGTGCTATTCCTACGTCGATTTCAAATTCAGCAGCATCAATAACTAACGCGTTTCAATCGCTTGCCTGCAATCGATGCTACGAACCCCGGAATATGTCATGATATTATTTCGAGAAGCAATCACTTCGCCGCGATAATCGTTGATCTCTTTCACTGATTGAACGATTAACGCCTTTCCGACTTTAACCTCTTAGGATCGATTTCGCTTGAATGAAATTCTTCGTAATTAAATTACCATTTTTATCGTAATATTTGCCATCTTTCCTAAATATTAATAACAGAATAATTAAATTTTCAACACAGAATCTATTTAAAATTCTTTCCCAAAATATTCATTATCTCGAACAACCAATTTTAGGAATTTTACAAACGACCAACGTTAAATAAAACTACATATCTCTACAACGTTAAATAAATCGCATAATCGTTAAATAATGTATAAATATATACAAAGAGTCAATTAAATTAAATTCGTGAACGAACGCGCCCGTGAAAGAAATAGCAAGGGTTGAATAAATCGCGTCGCTCGAAACGAGGCGCCCTCTCCGCCTTGGAAAACGCATTCCTCGTTTAATACATTATTTGTCAGGTTTGAGCGGAGCTTCGTCGAGTTTCAAATTAAAGTGTTTCCTAAATTAATGAGTACTTTGCTCGGCGATTAGGTAGTTCACCCCCCGTAGAAAATTAAGCGCGCTACGTTCTGTTCTCAACCGGAAGGGGAGAAGTTATATACGACGACGACGGGGTTTAAAACGGGGAATCGAAAGTCATGGAACGGTGGACGTCGCTAAACTGTGTTTTTCTTTCCTTTGAAATCACAAGTATAATATCCGCGGATGGTATTAAACGGGTCCCGCGCGCCACGACGGTGTATTAAATTACACGAAATGTTGTTTTACAGCGAGGGAGGAGCTCGAGAAGGCGAGCCAGGCGAAAGTTGTCAAGGAGACCGAAAACGAACAATTAAAAAACACCGTGGAGAGCACCGGCAGGCTGGCCGCGGCGTTGTGTGAGTTGAAATCAATCGTGCGAACGCTTCGAGTTCGAAAAAACGTGCCTAATGAACTTTTGTATAAGTTTACCACCCGCGTCGCTCAATTTTTAATTTCGTTCAAGCCGGCCAAGTTTCTGTTATGTTATGACATTTTTTTATTTTATTTTCTTTCTTGTTGTTGCACGCGCGCGCGTTAATAAATGCCAGCAGCAACAGCCGCGACGCGAGGAAAAACAGCCTTGTTCATGGGAATTCCAGATTTTACCCGGACTCGCCCGCCTCCCCCCCAAAGTCACAAAAACATGGCCTGTTGCTGAAAGTAATTCGCGTAAAATTTTTCAGCCGCGCCTTGGACCGCGCGATTATTTATCGAATAAAATCTGTATTTAGAGCTGAAATTTAATTCTATATAATTCGACTACCAAACATAAATAACTAACTGAATAACTAACTGAATAACTAACTGAATAACTAACTAAATAACTAACTAAATAACTAACTGAATAACTAACTAAATAACTAACTGAATAACTAACGGAATAACCAACTAAATAACTGAATAAATATCCACCATAAATATCCGTGCATAAATATAGTATCGACCAGCATTTTTATGGTGTTCTCTTGACGGCACGTGCCGTACCGTCGCACATAGGATTAAAGTAAACGGGGATGACGGACCACACATACTCTCTCTCTCTCTCTCTCAGAATTACCTTATCTGCGAACGTTCGTTACAGCGTCCGGGAATAACATTTTGCAAAGTCAGACCGGTACGTTGGCCGAGAGCAAATTGGAACTGGAGAGGACCGTGATCAGACTCCGAAAGGAAGCCATCGATACCCGCGATGCGTTCCTCGACGCGGAGCGACGTCTCCAAACACTCCTGGCTGAAACGAGACGAGAAAACAATTCGGTGAGTCGAAACATCCACTTCCGAGGTTTTGATTTGTTATAATTATTTTACGAAATTAAAACATTTCGGTGGTGTTTCATCATTATAGAGACACATTTAGGAGGGTGGACAGTAATAGTTGTTTAGACACTGCAAGGTTGCAAATAATTTTTCTATATTATATGTTATTTATTTTCTAATGCGTATAAAAAGAATTATTCTCCGTAATATATTAATGACTTTATAATAAAGGAAAATATTAATTTGGTAACGGTAATGTGCAAAAAACAGTTCATTAATTTAATAAAACAATTATATGAATTAACGTAAGTCCTGAAAAGTCTGTAATATAATATAGTATAATATAGTATAGTATAGTATAATATAGTATAATATAGTATAATATAGTATAATATAGTATAATATAGTATAATATAATATAATATACAAGTATAATACGGAATAAATATCGCGGATTTTTGAATCGTCCAGCTTCGTCAGAAAGTTATCCACACACTGGCAACGGTAAACAATCGAGACGCAGCGCGGAGAACTTTTCGGCCGATTTCGCAGCTTTATCGTGATCGCGTTGGTATTAGTAGAAAATCCGTGCGAGATCGCCCGGATATTAATACTCCCACGGCGCGCCATAATTTCGTTCCGCTAAATTGCTAAAATATCGGATTGCGCGCGGCGATCGGGACGCTTTAAACAAATCAGGCTAAAAAAAGGAGTAAAAATAAAAGAAAGAAAAAGAAGAAAGAGAAAGAAGAGTAGGCGAAAGGAGAACGTTATCGAACGTTCGATGTGTGGCCGCGACTAACTTTTCCGTACGAAACACACAGAGCCCCTCCGGTCTCGCGCGCATTCGTTTCACCTGTTCGCGCCACCTGGCCCCGATGATTAATTGAAGGCATTAAATGGCTGCCCTGAACAGCGTGTTAACGATGCACGGACGATAGAAATTACTTGGTGTTTACGCTATCAACGATATGCACCGGCCGAGAGCCGGGCTAGGCCCCCGTTGAATTAACTCTCTCTCTCTCCCTCTCTCTCTCTCTCTCTATGTGTGTTCGAATTAACTTATGCGAATCGAGGAGTATTTACGACCGCACGGCCGCAGGCAATTATCGCAAACGTTCTATCCCGAGGCGTGATACCTATAAATAGCGACCGATTTCGGGAGCAACTAAAAATTACCGCTCTTAATTAACTTTTCGGCGTTCTTGCCGCCAGTCGCATTTTTATTGCAATAAATAGAACGGCTGCGTCGCTTTCTTAATACTAATTTCCTTTTCTTGATTTATATTTATATTTAATTTAAAAATGTTGTTCATATTATCATATTATTTAGAAGTGTATTGTAATAGCGAAGGAAGGTTAAATATTTCCTACAAAATAATTCAAACGAAATACTTGCTAAATAAAATCCTAGTAAACAACGAACTTAAAAAGAACTTTTAAAGTTTGCTAAACACATGAATCGCTTAGATCAAGCACCGTCTCCTAATAAATGCTCTACGAAACTGAGAGGACGATGCACCGAAGGACGAGTTTTAAAAAAAGAAACGCCTTTCGATCATACTTTCGCAGATGAAGGACGAGCACGGAAGGGAAGTGGAGAAACTGGAGCAAGAGATCGAACTGCTACGTGTCACGCTGGCGAATCGGGAGGATGACAAGAAATTAAAGAGCATGGACGAGAACAAGTTTGACAAAGGGATTCGGAAGGAGGCCATAGATCCTGTCGCGGACATGACGCAACAGCTGAATACGAATCGCGAGAAGATCGAGCTGCTTACGCGGCAGAACGAAAGATTGTCGAAGACGTTGCAACGGCTGAGAGACTATCGTTCACTCGACAGACATCCGCGAGTGGATAAAAAAATAATCAATGATAAATCGTGATCTCTGCCGTTCCTTTAGGCATTTAATAGAAATAGAGGTTTATTTAAATTTGAAATAGAAAACGGGGCGAGAGAATTTCTTCTTTTTACATTGTTAGTATTATTATTATTGTTAGTATTATTATTATTATTATTGTTATTATTATCCTGATTAGTACTATTTATTTACTTAGTTATATATTTTTGAATCAGCGCCCACCGGTTAAAATAATTAGAAAAGGTAAATAGCAAACTTTAATCTCACGATATTATAGCAAATTTTCATTTTATATAAGTAGCCTGTATTTAAGAAAATATAGAATAAAAGAAAACAATTTTAAAAAATTACTAAACCATAGCTCGAAAGCCAAAGTCATTTATCGACTTAGAAATGGACAAAATAATTCTGCCATTAACATCTAAATACTGCGAATCTCTTACCTACCGTCCATCTTTGACCAACGCAAAAATCGGTCAACCCCTTCCGGTATCCTGATTGGTCGAACCACCGTACCGGAACGGTCACCGACGCCGGAACCGCGACCGCCAGGTATATATACTCTCAAATTTTGACAAACGGAGCATTCGTCGCCTTGCACCCGCACAGGCAGCATGGAGAACTTCAGGTCCTTTCTTGACGTGATCGGAGTGCTCGACTCTTCCAAGGTGGATTTTGTTTCTGAACTGCCACCGGAACTGTCGCAGCTGATTCTCCGCAAGTTGGATCCTAGGTCTCTGCTTTGCGCTGCCAGTGTGTCGGGCAAGTGGTTGAAGGTCTGCAAGAATGATCCTGTCCTGAGACGAACCGCAAGGCGCTACAAGAAAAGCATAGCGCAGAGAAGGAAGGAGAATATTCCTCCGGCAGCTCCTCGAGTGTCGAACAAGATGGTACGGAGGACAGTTTCTGCACAGGTGAGAATTCTTGGGCCTCGTGCACAACCTCGGCCATGTTCGGTGAGTTCGACGCGTGGTAAGACCATTAGAGTGTAGTGTTTTGTTTTAATAAATTGTTTAATTTGACGTGCTCGCTCGGGCTAGTGACTATTATTAGGTTTTAGTTTAGTAAGTGTATATATTTTTGACGATCTTGTTAACCAAGATATAAAAAATATATTATAATATACTATCATACTATAGGTAATGTATTATAATATATTTTAATCTGACATGCAATCTTAATCTTCTTTCAGCGAATAATAATCATCACATCATTTTAGTTAAATAAGTGTATATAACTTGTAAACTGACCTTTTTCTTTCAGCGAATAATAATCATCACATCATTTTAGTTAAATAAGTGTATATATCAGTATTATTTAACTTTTTGACGATCTCGTAAACCGAGATTAAAACTTGCATGCTAGTTATAAATAAATTACATAGTAAATGTGTAAGGCAAATAAAAATACAATTATTGCAATTACTTGCTTTGTTCAGTGCAGTGAAATAAATAATGTATTATAATATATCCTGCGTTTCCTTAATAACAAGAAATTTTTCAGAAGCGTCGTCCACGTCGCGTCCAATCCTTATCAAGAATTGCGACAAGTTTCGGTCCTTTTTATCATTCATAGAATAAATGATACCGTAACTGTCTTTCTTGTAGCCGATCCTCGTGTCTCTCATTGCATATTCTGAATTTTTGAAACACTTGCGGTGCGGCACCGTCACTTACATAATCAGATTGGAGTGCCGTGCAAATCCTCCGGGCTACCTGACCAGTTTTTCCTCGAAGGTTCAGCTCATAAAGTAAACCCGCCTTATTTGTCGTATGACGACTGACAATTCCCGGCCATATTTGCGCAAAAGGTAACACGCCGTGCGGGAATACCATCCGACAAATGATACGTTCGCCGTTGGTTAATAATCACATATTTATTAACGCATAAACGATTTGCCTTTTGCTGTGTAGCAGAATTTATTAATTATTTTCAAGGGACAGTCACCTGTTAATTTTTTTCTATAGATTATATTATTGTATAAATTATATTTTGTATCACCGTGAGAATTTATAAATTATGTACATTAATAAACTTAATATTTATATTTATACTTATATTATAATATTTATATTTATACTTATATTATAGTATTATATATTTATACTTATATATTAATATTCAATACTAATAAGTAAGTTTATTAAATATTAACATTTAACATTAATATAGTTTATAAATTTAAAATTATATTTAACATTTAAATTTGTAATAAATAAACTTTTGTGATCGCAAAGGAATTTTGATCACAGTTGATCTAGCTTGGTTTCGAAGAGAATTTCAAATATTGTCGGAAGATCGTAAGTCTTGAATGGTAGCTAGGCGAAAAATGATTAGGTTCTACGGGATTGCTTTAAATCGATTTTAAAATACCTACCCCGGGGAATTTGATTAACTTTTGAAGGCTGAAATTGAAGCTGAATCGCTCGCCGGAAAAAGAGGATCCATTACTTTGCGATTCATAATTTATCAGCCACGGCTTTTTCGATTCTATGATTAGTTATAATTAATCTTTGCAAGATTTATATATAAATATATTAAGCGAGCAATAGTTTACTTGAATAAATTAGGTTAGCAACATTTTATCTACATAAAATAGTGGGTCGAGAAGTTTATTTGAATAAATAAAGAGTTGCAAGACTCTATTTAAATAAAATAAATACCTAAAAATCTATTTAAATAAATGAAGTACAGCTCCGTATCTAAATTAATAAATACTTCATTTTCAGTTAATTCTTTTGCTATAAAAATTGTATAAACGTAAATATAAAAGTATTACAAATATTTCATATTGTATCACTTTTATTATTACTACAATTAAGAACGCTAAGTGTAATAATACATATTATGCACAAACCTCATTCGTTCCTCGAAAAATGAAGTCTGCAACGTTGTTACGGCGTCTGAAGTGTTTCCTATTTGAAGAAACGAGCTGCTGTTCGCGTAGGGCTTCCACAATGACGATTCTTTCAAAAAATCCGACTTTGGCACACTGGACAATGAAAGAAATGTTTTAATATTTAAACAATACTTTGAACAGTCGTAGTAGCCTTACATTTTCTAATCTTGTAAATTTTCCTCGCGAAACAAAATCTATGATATAAATTCTAAAAAATATTTTATAATTTTTAAAACTGTAATTAGTGTTTGGAAAGTTCAATAGTACCTTGTCATTACAAAGGATGTCCATAAATCTACCATAAGATCGCTGATATTTCGTGCAAGCAGCATCTGCTCGAAATCGTAATTGAAATCCGCGTACGTGAAATTTCGCGGAAATAAATAAACAAGGCTGTCCGAATGGCCAACAGACAATTTCTCACAATTCACGGGGTTGAATAATGTACTCAAAGTGCCGCGATAGTTAAGCAGATACACATAAATTTTCTGTCCACAATGCTCCGTTACGTATTTGATGTAGAACAGCGAAGGGTACAATACGATTATGTCTGTTATAAATTGTGAAATTCCGCGCAGCACCTGAGAAAAATAATTATGCCAGAGATGGTATTTGGTATAGTAAGGTTCGCTCTATAGAACGAATTACTTTCCTTTGAATATATTTTTAAATCCTCCAAAATAATTTAAATAAGTTTTAAAAATCTCGAAGAATGAAAGAGAATCATTTTTAGGGGATGAAATTAGATTATTAATTAAAAATATGTACATTAATTCGTCGATATATTTAAAAATGCATTGAATTGTCGAACGATGTCGAAATGTTTGAAATAATACCTGAGCTTTCTCTCTCGGCATTTCTGCTCCCAAATAAAATTGTTTCGCCTTGATTGCTATACGGGGGATATTTTTACTCCTCAGGAAATAAATGTTGTCCAATAGTTCCACCATAAAAGACAATGGATCACGTGCGAAAATATCATATGCTGTCTCATTCCGATACAGATCTTGAACAATATTTCAAATCTTTAAATATATTAGAAATGGTCTTATTAGCATATGTTGCAATACAAGTATTTTTAAGGTTATGGAACTTTCGTTTAATTTATTTCATATAATTTATTACGAAACAGAAAATTAATTTAATAAGAAATTAATGTGACACAAAATTAATTGAATAAAAAATGAATGTAATAGAAGATTAATTTAATAAAGAATTAATATAATGCAATATTAATTTACTAAAGAATTATTTTCATTTACCAATATTTAATTTATCTACTTACTTTGTAAAATTGGAGGAGCTTCGTCCGGAACGATCCCCGTCATAAACGAACTGTTCTTCAATTGACAATTGTCTATCAAACTTATAGGGGATTCCGTCAAAAATGCACCCCTAGTTCTCAGCTCCACCACTGGTCCCCACTCTGTTCCCATCAGTTCTTGTACTCGTGTGAAAACCGACGAAGTGCTCATTAATTCTCGAGCAGTCAAACGTTTCAGACAGTTCACTAATAAATAGGAATCATTGATTGAACAATTGTTCCTTGCGCCGAGCCTTTTCGCAGCGTCGAAATAGGAACTGCTGAAACGAAATGCCAGGGATGGCATAGGGACTTCGTTGTGCTTGATATAATTATTGAACAAATCTGTAAAATAAGCGGAGATGATACAGTTATATATGCAAAAATTATAGTTATATGCAAAAATATATTTTACAACAAACGTATGATTTTTGCAACATCTACAGTACAATATATATTATATTATCGATAAACTGTACTAAAAATGAACGAATAGCAGAAAATAACATACGTTTTGAACTGTCTGAAAGCGAGTGTAGATCAGCGCACGTGGCACCCACGTTCTCACCGACCAATGTTATTTCTTTCCGATCGCCACCGAAGGCACGTATATTCCGTCTCACCCATTTCAGAGCCAGTACCTGGTCCTTTAACCCGAAGTTACCGGAAGCTGCAGCATCTCCAGTGCTGAGAAATCCAAAAGGGCCTAATCGATAGTTGAGGGTGACGAGTAAAATGTTCTCGTCCAGCAAATAATCTGGCCCGTAAAGGTAACGACTCGAATTACCTGTCAGGTATCCACCACCGTGAATGAACACCAATACAGGTAGATAGTTGCTTCTTTTTATCTATTAATATATACACAAATATCATACGTTTAATTAACAAAATATTTAAAAAGTTACGTCGACTTAATAAATACTTCCCTGATTGACGTGATAGCAATGTTAGGATTTTTTAACGATGTAATAAAAATTGTCTGCATCGCTTGGTCGGAGCAATAGTTAAATAAAAATTAAATAAATCGATTTGACTCTTTGATAATTTTAATAATTTTTGAACTGTGCGATACATGTTTTGAATTCATTCAAGATTATTTTCACTGTTCTATTATGCATCTATTTCTATAAAAAGAAACGATTTTTAAGGTCTGTCGTTAAAATTAACTTTTCTTAATGACAATAATTAAATGCAAATTTTTCATGCCTATCTCATGAATTTTCTGTTGCGATTAAAGTCTCGTATATATTATTAACGTAAAATGTAACACACCTTTGGCGTATAAATGTTTAGTGTTAAACAATTTTCGTCTCCTACAATTTCGTCCCCGTGAAATTGCAAACACTGATTACCCTCTTCGTCGGCTTTCAAAGTGCCGCTCCATTCTTTCTTCGGTACAGGATTACGAAACCTTCCAAGACAAAGCAGAAAGAAAATCGATTATTCTTACTTGAACTGTTTATAAAAGAAATGTTTACTGAAATCCTAAATTACTAATTCCTGAATTCCTAAATTCCTAAATTACTAATTCCAGAATTCCTAAATTCCTAAATTATTAAATTACTAATTCCTAAAATAATAATTTCTAAATTACTAATTCCTGAATTAATAATTCCTAAATTAATAATTCCTAAATTACTAATTCCAGAATTCCTAAATTCCTAAATTACTAATTCCAGAATTTCTAAATTCCTAAATTACTAATTCCAGAATTCCTAAATTCCTAAATTACTAATTCCTAAATTACTAATTCCTAAATTACTAATTCCAGAATTCCTAAATTCCTAAATTCCTAAATTCCTAAATTCCTAATTCAAAAATTCCTAAATTATTAAATTACCAAATTGCTATAACATTAAGCCACCCACCTGAGATCCTCAACCGGCGGTTCGGCGTAAGGCACCCCAAGGAAAGCGAACACCTTGCGGCCGTTCCTCGTCCTCATCGTGGTCCCCATAACATAGCCCTCGCCAATCCGAACTTTCGGCTGGTCCAGGAAGAACCAGAAATTCACGACCGCTACTGTAATCACAGCGACGAGCATCAACACCACCAAATTAAAGCACAGCACCTGCTTATCAACCAGAGATCGATTCCTATACGATCGGCCCCCGTTGGATCTCGGCCGAAAGCACATTACGTTCGTCCGCGCCTTCTCCGGCTCGAAGTTAATCCGCGTTGTTCGAGCGTGACGAATGTCCGAGGAGTTACGCTTTCCCTCGTAGCATGCCCGCGTGTCCCACGCATAATGTCGGCGGACCTTGAAAAGTTATCGTAATTCATGTTACCGGTTGTCAAGATACACACAGCTCGGCACCGCAAATTCTGTTAACGTTGCATCTCATTAAGTCGAGAGGGGCTCTCTGCGAGCGTCGCCTCGCTGCGTTTTCGCTATTCGACGACGACGGAGGGGTGAAGCCTCGCGATGATTTCACGGGAAGCCTGTATAGAATTCCTGAAATTTCATTAGGCGAAGTATAAGTTGCCTGTTAAAACAGGTGTTGGCCGTCGAAAGTTCGCGACTTCATGTTTCCTAACTAGTTTAAATACTTCACTCGTCTTCGTGCTTGCCGCCGCCGTCGTGGCTGAGTTATATATACGTTTCATTAAAATGATATCCGACTCGATAACTCTGTCATCCATTATGCAATAAATAAAGTTTGTGTCGCGATAGGAGGGGGAGTTGCTCGATACTGTAACGAGGGAAATCTCGTTAGTGTTATTATATAAATATATAATGTAAGAAGTACTTTGACCACCATAAAATGACTATGGTGGTAAGAGTTTAGTTCCATGGGGGGCTGCGAGAGGCGCTAGTGAAACATCGTCGCTCGCTATGGCGGTAGTAATGATATAAAGAGCAGTATTGCTCTTAAATTGCTCTAATTAATATTTCTAGTCATCTAAAAAATTAATATTGTAATTGATAAGATAGTATATATTATATATATTTTACTAGCTTATATTATAATATTTCAGCTTTGATAAAAAGATGAAATTCACGCGACGTTCTAAATATTTAAAAGTACCATGAAATCCAATTATTAAATTTTATATGTATTAATATAACTTTGACGTAGCCTTAAAATTTCTGATTATCCAAAAAATTAATATTTCAATTAATAAACTAGCATACATCATATATCTTTTACTAGCTTACATTAAAATCTCCCAGTTTTGCTAAAAGGTCGTTCCAGCTATTCAAAAACGCTCTGAAATCCAATATTTATATTTTTGCTTGTCAAAAATATCAATTTCACAAAATTGAAAAATAAAATCAAGTAGAATATGCACAGACTGCGAAGAACTGCATTTAATAAAAAAAAGTACCGAGGGAAACGGTGGAAGGCACGGAATGAACGGCAACGTATGGTTTTTATTCTTTCTTTTTTTTCATTTTTATCATTGCATTTTAACGTTTAACAATACCGCGCGCGTGCTCGACAGCACCGCGAACGGCTGATTTTGATCGCCGCGCCACCGGAAGTGGCCGCGCAAACAACATTTTGTTAATCCAAGGAATATTGCGGCACGTTATCGAACCAAAAGTTGACGCTGCACGAATATTTGCTTTCCAGCGTCACCTTGGTGGAGGTGACATCGCCTATGTCAAGATATACGCCCGGATTATCATTCTGCGGCTTCCACACATGGGGATCGGGCAGCAGGGACGAGACCGGCGTGCTGCAATGGGAAACGTATCGGTCAACTCGTACTGCAATTACCGTCGTCGGTGATTGCTCGATTTTTATACGGATCTCCCGGCGACAACGAGTGTAATTTGTTGACTGGTGGTCGTACAGTCCGGATTGTAGAATTCAGTGATATTTAACGAAAAAGTGTACTTTTCTAAGTTAATAACTATACTTGATAATTGATAATTTTATTCCATAAAACGTGCTCCATAGAATATTACATGTAATATATAAAATACATATTTAAAAAGCAACAAGGCAAAAATTAAAAAAATATTCAATTATCAGTGGCTAAAAGATACTATTGTTTAATTATTTTTAGTGAAAGTTTCGTTACAATATCTGTAATGGTTTAGTAACTATAATAACTTGTCACTGAATTCTCCAAACCGTACTCTAAATCACTCTATTCGATACAGAATGTTCCAAAAATATTTAACAATCCTAAACTAAAGGATTCTTAAGGCCAAATGATGTAACTTTTTCCTTTACAAAATTCTTCTCTGATCCATCGTTAACGAGTTATTAATGAAAAACACTGACCAATAAAATGCGAGCTCTTCTAGCGCGAGGCGACCATGCCAATGAGTGGAACTGGGCGTCGCGCGCTCCCTACCACAGTCGACACGCGCCAGCGGAGCTCGCATCTCATTGGCCACTGTTTTTCATTAATAACTCGCAAACAAGGCTACGTATTGCATTTTCGCTAAGGAGAAAGTTATTGCAAATGACGTAAAGAATACCTTATTTTGACTTTTGAGACAACTCGCATGAGTCGTATAAAATCACAGCAGTGGAAGGAAACCTTACCTGTTATAAGAGAAGGAGGAGCCGAGATCGATGTAGACGGTGCTGATATACTTATCGTTCTTCGAGGGCTTTAGGTTGCCGTACTCAGGCCCTAGGGCCTTCGGCGACAGCGGGAATATGGAGAATAAATCGGAGCCTTGTCCGACGCCGGCTACACCCAACGAGCTCTCCCCAAAATCTAACGTGGCTGTGATGGTTCCGTGATAGTTGTAACGGGACACGTACACACTATTGTTGTTAACCTTGTGCAAGTGGTTGTCCAACTGAATCGTTGGGAAGTTGTAATACAAGTCCGACAGAAGATTCGTGTATCCTTCGATCACCTGAAATCAAAGCAAATGTGATGGAACACGATTGCAAGCTATAGTATATTCGTCAGATTAAAAAGTTAGTCACGAGTGAAATTATTATTTATATTATTTGGAATTTTAGAAGATCTAGATAGCTGCTTGAATTTATCAAAATTATGAAAATTATCAAAATTATTAGAATTATTAGAATTATTAGAATTATTAGAATTATTAAAATTATTAGAATTATCAGAATTATCAGAATTGTTATTATTAGTATTCCGCAGCGCTCCCAAAAATGCAATAGAGCCCCAAGCAAATTGTATTTGCTATTCCGGCTCCGTCTGAGAGGAGCGATCCTGCATTTCGCAAAGCACCGACACTTTCACGAATGTCTCGAGCACGGATCTCGCATAATCTTATTACATCGCGCATAGAAGTACTTACAATTGCCTTCTCCTTTGGCAGCACGACGCCCAGATAGTAGTTCTTTGCTTTCACAGCAATATCCGTGATATTTTTACCCTTTAATGGCGAGTAGTGGCTCAGGATCACTTCTATCACTCCCACTGGTTGTTTTATACACAGATCGTATAATTTTTCATCCTTCAGCAGGTCTGCAAAAACGAACGTTTCATCACTTTATTGTTGCAAACTTCAGAGTACGAATTTTATAAATGTTACTACAGGAAACTGTACGTTAAAATAATTAATTTAATAGTTGATCGTGACTTACTTTTGGTGAAGAATGTTCCCTCGTCCTTCACATGTGAGATTATCACTGGATAAAGCTTGCCGATCTGTTTCTTTATTATGTTCACCGGTGTATCGTTGAAGATCGCGCCAGGGTAATCCGGTTCCTTCGTGGGCCTCCATGTCGTGGATATCGCTACATCGATCTCATTGAAGATCGCGTACGACTCCTTGATCAATACGTTCGCGTCCGCTTTTCGAAGGCAGTCAACCAAGTCCTTGGTAGACTGGTTTATCGGACACTTCAGACGTTGTCCAAGTTTTTGCGAGTTTTGGTAGTAGGACTCGTCGTCGGCGAACGCGCGCGGAACAAGAGCGATACCGCTTAGACAGATAATGCTCTTGAACAAGTCTGGAAACAGTCGATTATCTTAATTAATTCATTTCGTTTGATATATAAATTTATTTCGGTTCGAAAGGATATTAATTTTCGCTGCAGACGAAAATAGTTTTCGTTGTAGATAAAAATAATTTTCGTGGCAGATAAAAGTAATTTTCTCTGTTGATAAAAATAATGTTATCTGCAAGCAATTATGCATATTGAATAATTCATTCTGTCCTATAATTAAAGCAAAATTAAATGAATCACTAATGTTTGAACGTTTATGCTAATTTAATTTTCATGAATAATCCCCACGGAAAGCAGGATAAAGTAAAAATTAAAATTCACAAATATAATGTACATTGTTTGATAGTAAAATTAATTTTTGACTATGTTGAAGTCTCATTTTTGCTACAAAACAATCAATAAGAAATAGTATTGTTCTTTCAGTTGAAGCAGTTTGGTTATAAAATTCGAAATCGCTTTGAAATCATTTCGAAAGAGCAGCGAATAAAAAGCGTCAGACTTTATGACAATAAAAGGTAAAAGTTTTCGGACAGCAAAGCAAAACGTTTGACGTCGCTGACGTCGCTGACGTTAGCTGTACCGACGGGTTGCAACACGTGCGACGTCAAAGTGAATGAGCGAGGAAGCCTACCGCCGTTCGATGGACATTTATTCGTCAAA